>NW_027116831.1:2462500-2575000 GCF_024137725.1 Prorops nasuta | reverse complement strand
CGAGCGAGGCGTTCGGGTCCGACGGCCGAAAGCAATGCGCCGCGTTGGACTTAGCCGCTGGTTGGAGGGGTCGGCTCGCGAGCGAGGCGTTCGCGTCCGCCGGCCAAAAGCAACGCGCCGCGTTGGACTTAGCCGCTGGTTGGACGGGTCGGCTCGCGAGCGAGGCATTCGGGTCCGACGGCCGAAAGCAATGCGCCGCGTTGGACTTAGCCGCTGGTTGGACGGGTCGGCTCGCGAGCGAAGCGTTCGGGTCCGCCGGCCAAAAGCAATGCGCCGCGTTGGACTTAGCCGCTGGTTGGACGGGTCGGCTCGCGAGCGAGGCGTTCGGGTCCGACGGCCGAAAGCAATGCGCCGCGTTGGACTTAGCCGCTGGTTGGAGGGGTCGGCTCGCGAGCGAGGCGTTCGCGTCCGCCGGCCAAAAGCAACGCGCCGCGTTGGACTTAGCCGCTGGTTGGACGGGTCGGCTCGCGAGCGAGGCATTCGCGTCCGCCGGCCAAAAGCAATGCGCCGCGTTGGACTTAGCCGCTGGTTGGACGGGTCGGCTCGCGAGCGAGGCGTTCGCGTCCGCCGGCCAAAAGCAATGCGCCGCGTTGGACTTAGCCGCTGGTTGGAGGGGTCGGCTCGCGAGCGAGGCGTTCGGGTCCGACGGCCGAAAGCAATGCGCCGCGTTGGACTTAGCCGCTGTTTGGACGGGTCGGCTCGCGAGCGAGGCGTTCGCGTCCGCCGGCCGAAAGCAATGCACCGCGTTGGACTTAGCCGCTGGTTGGACGGGTCGGCTCGCGAGCGAGGCGTTCGCGTCCGCCGGCCAAAAGCAATGCGCCGCGTTGGACTTAGCCGCTGGTTGGACGGGTCGCTCGCGAGCGAGGCGTTCGGGTCCGACGGCCGAAAGCAATGCGCCGCGTTGGACTTAGCCGCTGGTTGGACGGGTCGGCTCGCGAGCGAGGCGTTCGGGTCCGCCGGCCAAAAGCAATGCGCCGCGTTGGACTTAGCCGCTGGTTGGACGGGTCGGCTCGCGAGCGAGGCGTTCGGGTCCGACGGCCGAAAGCAATGCGCCGCGTTGGACTTAGCCGCTGGTTGGACGGGTCGGCTCGCGAGCGAGGCGTTCGGGTCCGCCGGCCAAAAGCAATGCGCCGCGTTGGACTTAGCCGCTGGTTGGACGGGTCGGCTCGCGAGCGAGGCGTTCGGGTCCGACGGCCGAAAGCAATGCGCCGCGTTGGACTTAGCCGCTGGTTGGACGGGTCGGCTCGCGAGCGAAGCGTTCGGGTCCGCCGGCCAAAAGCAATGCGCCGCGTTGGACTTAGCCGCTGGTTGGACGGGTCGGCTCGCGAGCGAGGCGTTCGGGTCCGACGGCCGAAAGCAATGCGCCGCGTTGGACTTAGCCGCTGGTTGGACGGGTCGGCTCGCGAGCGAGGCGTTCGGGTCCGACGGCCGAAAGCAATGCGCCGCGTTGGACTTAGCCGCTGGTTGGACGGGTCGGCTCGCGAGCGAGGCTTTCGCGTCCGCCGGCCGAAAGCAATGCGCCGCGTTGGACTTAGCCGCTGGTTGGAGGGGTCGGCTCGCGAGCGAGGCGTTTGCGTCCGCCGGCCGAAAGCAATGCGCCGCGTTGGACTTAGCCGCTGGTTGGAGGGGTCGGCTCGCGAGCGAGGCGTTCGGGTCCGTCGGCCGAAAGCAATGCGCCGCGTTGGACTTAGCCGCTGGTTGGACGGGTCGGCTCGCGAGCGAGGCGTTCGCGTCCGCCGGCCAAAAGCAATGCGCCGCGTTGGACTTAGCCGCTGGTTGGACGGGTCGCTCGCGAGCGAGGCGTTCGGGTCCGACGGCCGAAAGCAATGCGCCGCGTTGGACTTAGCCGCTGGTTGGACGGGTCGGCTCGCGAGCGAGGCGTTCGGGTCCGACGGCCGAAAGCAATGCGCCGCGTTGGACTTAGCCGCTGGTTGGACGGGTCGGCTCGCGAGCGAGGCGTTCGGGTCCGCCGGCCAAAAGCAATGCGCCGCGTTGGACTTAGCCGCTGGTTGGACGGGTCGGCTCGCGAGCGAGGCGTTCGGGTCCGACGGCCGAAAGCAATGCGCCGCGTTGGACTTAGCCGCTGGTTGGACGGGTCGGCTCGCGAGCGAGGCGTTCGGGTCCGACGGCCGAAAGCAATGCGCCGCGTTGGACTTAGCCGCTGGTTGGACGGGTCGGCTCGCGAGCGAGGCGTTCGCGTCCGCCGGCCGAAAGCAATGCACCGCGTTGGACTTAGCCGCTGGTTGGACGGGTCGGCTCGCGAGCGAGGCGTTCGCGTCCGCCGGCCAAAAGCAATGCGCCGCGTTGGACTTAGCCGCTGGTTGGAGGGGTCGGCTCGCGAGCGAGGCGTTCGGGTCCGACGGCCGAAAGCAATGCGCCGCGTTGGACTTAGCCGCTGTTTGGACGGGTCGGCTCGCGAGCGAGGCGTTCGCGTCCGCCGGCCGAAAGCAATGCACCGCGTTGGACTTAGCCGCTGGTTGGACGGGTCGGCTCGCGAGCGAGGCGTTCGCGTCCGCCGGCCAAAAGCAATGCGCCGCGTTGGACTTAGCCGCTGGTTGGAGGGGTCGGCTCGCGAGCGAGGCGTTCGGGTCCGACGGCCGAAAGCAATGCGCCGCGTTGGACTTAGCCGCTGTTTGGACGGGTCGGCTCGCGAGCGAGGCGTTCGCGTCCGCCGGCCGAAAGCAATGCACCGCGTTGGACTTAGCCGCTGGTTGGACGGGTCGGCTCGCGAGCGAGGCGTTCGCGTCCGCCGGCCAAAAGCAATGCGCCGCGTTGGACTTAGCCGCTGGTTGGACGGGTCGCTCGCGAGCGAGGCGTTCGGGTCCGACGGCCGAAAGCAATGCGCCGCGTTGGACTTAGCCGCTGGTTGGACGGGTCGGCTCGCGAGCGAGGCGTTCGGGTCCGCCGGCCAAAAGCAATGCGCCGCGTTGGACTTAGCCGCTGGTTGGACGGGTCGGCTCGCGAGCGAGGCGTTCGGGTCCGACGGCCGAAAGCAATGCGCCGCGTTGGACTTAGCCGCTGGTTGGACGGGTCGGCTCGCGAGCGAAGCGTTCGGGTCCGCCGGCCAAAAGCAATGCGCCGCGTTGGACTTAGCCGCTGGTTGGACGGGTCGGCTCGCGAGCGAGGCGTTCGGGTCCGACGGCCGAAAGCAATGCGCCGCGTTGGACTTAGCCGCTGGTTGGACGGGTCGGCTCGCGAGCGAGGCGTTCGGGTCCGACGGCCGAAAGCAATGCGCCGCGTTGGACTTAGCCGCTGGTTGGAGGGGTCGGCTCGCGAGCGAGGCGTTCGCGTCCGCCGGCCAAAAGCAACGCGCCGCGTTGGAGTTAGCCGCTGGTTGGACGGGTCGGCTCGCGAGCGAGGCATTCGCGTCCGCCGGCCAAAAGCAATGCGCCGCGTTGGACTTAGCCGCTGGTTGGACGGGTCGGCTCGCGAGCGAGGCGTTCGCGTCCGCCGGCCAAAAGCAATGCGCCGCGTTGGACTTAGCCGCTGTTTGGACGAGTCGGCTCGCGAGCGAGGCGTTCGGGTCCGACGGCCGAAAGCAATGCGCCGCGTTGGACTTAGCCGCTGGTTGGACGGGTCGGCTCGCGAGCGAGGCGTTCGGGTCTGCCGGCCAAAAGCAATGCGCCGCGTTGGACTTAGCCGCTGGTTGGACGGGTCGGCTCGCGAGCGAGGCGTTCGGGTCCGCCGGCCAAAAGCAATGCGCCGCGTTGGACTTAGCCGCTGTTTGGACGGGTCGGCTCGCGAGCGAGGCGTTCGCGTCCGCCGGCCGAAAGCAATGCACCGCGTTGGACTTAGCCGCTGGTTGGACGGGTCGGCTCGCGAGCGAGGCGTTCGCGTCCGCCGGCCAAAAGCAATGCGCCGCGTTGGACTTAGCCGCTGGTTGGACGGGTCGGCTCGCGAGCGAGGCTTTCGCGTCCGCCGGCCGAAAGCAATGCGCCGCGTTGGACTTAGCCGCTGGTTGGAGGGGTCGGCTCGCGAGCGAGGCGTTTGCGTCCGCCGGCCGAAAGCAATGCGCCGCGTTGGACTTAGCCGCTGGTTGGACGGGTCGGCTCGCGAGCGAGGCTTTCGCGTCCGCCGGCCGAAAGCAATGCGCCGCGTTGGACTTAGCCGCTGGTTGGAGGGGTCGGCTCGCGAGCGAGGCGTTCGGGTCCGTCGGCCGAAAGCAATGCGCCGCGTTGGACTTAGCCGCTGGTTGGACGGGTCGGCTCGCGAGCGAGGCTTTCGCGTCCGCCGGCCGAAAGCAATGCGCCGCGTTGGACTTAGCCGCTGGTTGGAGGGGTCGGCTCGCGAGCGAGGCGTTTGCGTCCGCCGGCCGAAAGCAATGCGCCGCGTTGGACTTAGCCGCTGGTTGGAGGGGTCGGCTCGCGAGCGAGGCGTTTGCGTCCGCCGGCCGAAAGCAATGCACCGCGTTGGACTTAGCCGCTGGTTGGACGGGTCGGCTCGCGAGCGAGGCGTTCGCGTCCGCCGGCCAAAAGCAATGCGCCGCGTTGGACTTAGCCGCTGGTTGGACGGGTCGGCTCGCGAGCGAGGCTTTCGCGTCCGCCGGCCGAAAGCAATGCGCCGCGTTGGACTTAGCCGCTGGTTGGAGGGGTCGGCTCGCGAGCGAGGCGTTTGCGTCCGCCGGCCGAAAGCAATGCGCCGCGTTGGACTTAGCCGCTGGTTGGACGGGTCGGCTCGCGAGCGAGGCGTTCGGGTCCGCCGGCCAAAAGCAATGCGCCGCGTTGGACTTAGCCGCTGGTTGGAGGGGTCGGCTCGCGAGCGAGGCGTTCGCGTCCGCCGGCCAAAAGCAACGCGCCGCGTTGGACTTAGCCGCTGGTTGGACGGGTCGGCTCGCGAGCGAGGCGTTCGCGTCCGCCGGCCAAAAGCAATGCGCCGCGTTGGACTTAGCCGCTGGTTGGAGGGGTCGGCTCGCGAGCGAGGCGTTCGGGTCCGACGGCCGAAAGCAATGCGCCGCGTTGGACTTAGCCGCTGTTTGGACGGGTCGGCTCGCGAGCGAGGCGTTCGCGTCCGCCGGCCGAAAGCAATGCACCGCGTTGGACTTAGCCGCTGGTTGGACGGGTCGGCTCGCGAGCGAGGCGTTCGCGTCCGCCGGCCAAAAGCAATGCGCCGCGTTGGACTTAGCCGCTGGTTGGACGGGTCGCTCGCGAGCGAAGCGTTCGGGTCCGCCGGCCAAAAGCAATGCGCCGCGTTGGACTTAGCCGCTGTTTGGACGGGTCGGCTCGCGAGCGAGGCGTTCGCGTCCGCCGGCCGAAAGCAATGCACCGCGTTGGACTTAGCCGCTGGTTGGAGGGGTCGGCTCGCGAGCGAGGCGTTCGGGTCCGTCGGCCGAAAGCAATGCGCCGCGTTGGACTTAGCCGCTGGTTGGACGGGTCGGCTCGCGAGCGAGGCTTTCGCGTCCGCCGGCCGAAAGCAATGCGCCGCGTTGGACTTAGCCGCTGGTTGGAGGGGTCGGCTCGCGAGCGAGGCGTTTGCGTCCGCCGGCCGAAAGCAATGCGCCGCGTTGGACTTAGCCGCTGGTTGGAGGGGTCGGCTCGCGAGCGAGGCGTTTGCGTCCGCCGGCCGAAAGCAATGCACCGCGTTGGACTTAGCCGCTGGTTGGACGGGTCGGCTCGCGAGCGAGGCGTTCGCGTCCGCCGGCCAAAAGCAATGCGCCGCGTTGGACTTAGCCGCTGGTTGGACGGGTCGCTCGCGAGCGAGGCGTTCGGGTCCGACGGCCGAAAGCAATGCGCCGCGTTGGACTTAGCCGCTGGTTGGACGGGTCGGCTCGCGAGCGAGGCGTTCGGGTCCGACGGCCGAAAGCAATGCGCCGCGTTGGACTTAGCCGCTGGTTGGACGGGTCGGCTCGCGAGCGAGGCGTTCGGGTCCGCCGGCCAAAAGCAATGCGCCGCGTTGGACTTAGCCGCTGGTTGGACGGGTCGGCTCGCGAGCGAGGCGTTCGGGTCCGACGGCCGAAAGCAATGCGCCGCGTTGGACTTAGCCGCTGGTTGGACGGGTCGGCTCGCGAGCGAAGCGTTCGGGTCCGCCGGCCAAAAGCAATGCGCCGCGTTGGACTTAGCCGCTGGTTGGACGGGTCGGCTCGCGAGCGAGGCGTTCGGGTCCGACGGCCGAAAGCAATGCGCCGCGTTGGACTTAGCCGCTGGTTGGACGGGTCGGCTCGCGAGCGAGGCGTTCGGGTCCGACGGCCGAAAGCAATGCGCCGCGTTGGACTTAGCCGCTGGTTGGAGGGGTCGGCTCGCGAGCGAGGCGTTCGCGTCCGCCGGCCAAAAGCAACGCGCCGCGTTGGACTTAGCCGCTGGTTGGACGGGTCGGCTCGCGAGCGAGGCATTCGGGTCCGACGGCCGAAAGCAATGCGCCGCGTTGGACTTAGCCGCTGGTTGGACGGGTCGGCTCGCGAGCGAAGCGTTCGGGTCCGCCGGCCAAAAGCAATGCGCCGCGTTGGACTTAGCCGCTGGTTGGACGGGTCGGCTCGCGAGCGAGGCGTTCGGGTCCGACGGCCGAAAGCAATGCGCCGCGTTGGACTTAGCCGCTGGTTGGAGGGGTCGGCTCGCGAGCGAGGCGTTCGCGTCCGCCGGCCAAAAGCAACGCGCCGCGTTGGACTTAGCCGCTGGTTGGACGGGTCGGCTCGCGAGCGAGGCATTCGCGTCCGCCGGCCAAAAGCAATGCGCCGCGTTGGACTTAGCCGCTGGTTGGACGGGTCGGCTCGCGAGCGAGGCGTTCGCGTCCGCCGGCCAAAAGCAATGCGCCGCGTTGGACTTAGCCGCTGGTTGGAGGGGTCGGCTCGCGAGCGAGGCGTTCGGGTCCGACGGCCGAAAGCAATGCGCCGCGTTGGACTTAGCCGCTGTTTGGACGGGTCGGCTCGCGAGCGAGGCGTTCGCGTCCGCCGGCCGAAAGCAATGCACCGCGTTGGACTTAGCCGCTGGTTGGACGGGTCGGCTCGCGAGCGAGGCGTTCGCGTCCGCCGGCCAAAAGCAATGCGCCGCGTTGGACTTAGCCGCTGGTTGGACGGGTCGCTCGCGAGCGAGGCGTTCGGGTCCGACGGCCGAAAGCAATGCGCCGCGTTGGACTTAGCCGCTGGTTGGACGGGTCGGCTCGCGAGCGAGGCGTTCGGGTCCGACGGCCGAAAGCAATGCGCCGCGTTGGACTTAGCCGCTGGTTGGACGGGTCGGCTCGCGAGCGAGGCGTTCGGGTCCGCCGGCCAAAAGCAATGCGCCGCGTTGGACTTAGCCGCTGGTTGGACGGGTCGGCTCGCGAGCGAGGCGTTCGGGTCCGACGGCCGAAAGCAATGCGCCGCGTTGGACTTAGCCGCTGGTTGGACGGGTCGGCTCGCGAGCGAAGCGTTCGGGTCCGCCGGCCAAAAGCAATGCGCCGCGTTGGACTTAGCCGCTGGTTGGACGGGTCGGCTCGCGAGCGAGGCGTTCGGGTCCGACGGCCGAAAGCAATGCGCCGCGTTGGACTTAGCCGCTGGTTGGACGGGTCGGCTCGCGAGCGAGGCGTTCGGGTCCGACGGCCGAAAGCAATGCGCCGCGTTGGACTTAGCCGCTGGTTGGACGGGTCGGCTCGCGAGCGAGGCTTTCGCGTCCGCCGGCCGAAAGCAATGCGCCGCGTTGGACTTAGCCGCTGGTTGGAGGGGTCGGCTCGCGAGCGAGGCGTTTGCGTCCGCCGGCCGAAAGCAATGCGCCGCGTTGGACTTAGCCGCTGGTTGGAGGGGTCGGCTCGCGAGCGAGGCGTTCGGGTCCGTCGGCCGAAAGCAATGCGCCGCGTTGGACTTAGCCGCTGGTTGGACGGGTCGGCTCGCGAGCGAGGCGTTCGCGTCCGCCGGCCAAAAGCAATGCGCCGCGTTGGACTTAGCCGCTGGTTGGACGGGTCGCTCGCGAGCGAGGCGTTCGGGTCCGACGGCCGAAAGCAATGCGCCGCGTTGGACTTAGCCGCTGGTTGGACGGGTCGGCTCGCGAGCGAGGCGTTCGGGTCCGACGGCCGAAAGCAATGCGCCGCGTTGGACTTAGCCGCTGGTTGGACGGGTCGGCTCGCGAGCGAGGCGTTCGGGTCCGCCGGCCAAAAGCAATGCGCCGCGTTGGACTTAGCCGCTGGTTGGACGGGTCGGCTCGCGAGCGAGGCGTTCGGGTCCGACGGCCGAAAGCAATGCGCCGCGTTGGACTTAGCCGCTGGTTGGACGGGTCGGCTCGCGAGCGAGGCGTTCGGGTCCGACGGCCGAAAGCAATGCGCCGCGTTGGACTTAGCCGCTGGTTGGACGGGTCGGCTCGCGAGCGAGGCGTTCGCGTCCGCCGGCCGAAAGCAATGCACCGCGTTGGACTTAGCCGCTGGTTGGACGGGTCGGCTCGCGAGCGAGGCGTTCGCGTCCGCCGGCCAAAAGCAATGCGCCGCGTTGGACTTAGCCGCTGGTTGGAGGGGTCGGCTCGCGAGCGAGGCGTTCGGGTCCGACGGCCGAAAGCAATGCGCCGCGTTGGACTTAGCCGCTGTTTGGACGGGTCGGCTCGCGAGCGAGGCGTTCGCGTCCGCCGGCCGAAAGCAATGCACCGCGTTGGACTTAGCCGCTGGTTGGACGGGTCGGCTCGCGAGCGAGGCGTTCGCGTCCGCCGGCCAAAAGCAATGCGCCGCGTTGGACTTAGCCGCTGGTTGGAGGGGTCGGCTCGCGAGCGAGGCGTTCGGGTCCGACGGCCGAAAGCAATGCGCCGCGTTGGACTTAGCCGCTGTTTGGACGGGTCGGCTCGCGAGCGAGGCGTTCGCGTCCGCCGGCCGAAAGCAATGCACCGCGTTGGACTTAGCCGCTGGTTGGACGGGTCGGCTCGCGAGCGAGGCGTTCGCGTCCGCCGGCCAAAAGCAATGCGCCGCGTTGGACTTAGCCGCTGGTTGGACGGGTCGCTCGCGAGCGAGGCGTTCGGGTCCGACGGCCGAAAGCAATGCGCCGCGTTGGACTTAGCCGCTGGTTGGACGGGTCGGCTCGCGAGCGAGGCGTTCGGGTCCGCCGGCCAAAAGCAATGCGCCGCGTTGGACTTAGCCGCTGGTTGGACGGGTCGGCTCGCGAGCGAGGCGTTCGGGTCCGACGGCCGAAAGCAATGCGCCGCGTTGGACTTAGCCGCTGGTTGGACGGGTCGGCTCGCGAGCGAAGCGTTCGGGTCCGCCGGCCAAAAGCAATGCGCCGCGTTGGACTTAGCCGCTGGTTGGACGGGTCGGCTCGCGAGCGAGGCGTTCGGGTCCGACGGCCGAAAGCAATGCGCCGCGTTGGACTTAGCCGCTGGTTGGACGGGTCGGCTCGCGAGCGAGGCGTTCGGGTCCGACGGCCGAAAGCAATGCGCCGCGTTGGACTTAGCCGCTGGTTGGAGGGGTCGGCTCGCGAGCGAGGCGTTCGCGTCCGCCGGCCAAAAGCAACGCGCCGCGTTGGAGTTAGCCGCTGGTTGGACGGGTCGGCTCGCGAGCGAGGCATTCGCGTCCGCCGGCCAAAAGCAATGCGCCGCGTTGGACTTAGCCGCTGGTTGGACGGGTCGGCTCGCGAGCGAGGCGTTCGCGTCCGCCGGCCAAAAGCAATGCGCCGCGTTGGACTTAGCCGCTGTTTGGACGAGTCGGCTCGCGAGCGAGGCGTTCGGGTCCGACGGCCGAAAGCAATGCGCCGCGTTGGACTTAGCCGCTGGTTGGACGGGTCGGCTCGCGAGCGAGGCGTTCGGGTCTGCCGGCCAAAAGCAATGCGCCGCGTTGGACTTAGCCGCTGGTTGGACGGGTCGGCTCGCGAGCGAGGCGTTCGGGTCCGCCGGCCAAAAGCAATGCGCCGCGTTGGACTTAGCCGCTGTTTGGACGGGTCGGCTCGCGAGCGAGGCGTTCGCGTCCGCCGGCCGAAAGCAATGCACCGCGTTGGACTTAGCCGCTGGTTGGACGGGTCGGCTCGCGAGCGAGGCGTTCGCGTCCGCCGGCCAAAAGCAATGCGCCGCGTTGGACTTAGCCGCTGGTTGGACGGGTCGGCTCGCGAGCGAGGCTTTCGCGTCCGCCGGCCGAAAGCAATGCGCCGCGTTGGACTTAGCCGCTGGTTGGAGGGGTCGGCTCGCGAGCGAGGCGTTTGCGTCCGCCGGCCGAAAGCAATGCGCCGCGTTGGACTTAGCCGCTGGTTGGACGGGTCGGCTCGCGAGCGAGGCTTTCGCGTCCGCCGGCCGAAAGCAATGCACCGCGTTGGACTTAGCCGCTGGTTGGAGGGGTCGGCTCGCGAGCGAGGCGTTCGGGTCCGTCGGCCGAAAGCAATGCGCCGCGTTGGACTTAGCCGCTGGTTGGACGGGTCGGCTCGCGAGCGAGGCTTTCGCGTCCGCCGGCCGAAAGCAATGCGCCGCGTTGGACTTAGCCGCTGGTTGGAGGGGTCGGCTCGCGAGCGAGGCGTTTGCGTCCGCCGGCCGAAAGCAATGCGCCGCGTTGGACTTAGCCGCTGGTTGGAGGGGTCGGCTCGCGAGCGAGGCGTTTGCGTCCGCCGGCCGAAAGCAATGCACCGCGTTGGACTTAGCCGCTGGTTGGACGGGTCGGCTCGCGAGCGAGGCGTTCGCGTCCGCCGGCCAAAAGCAATGCGCCGCGTTGGACTTAGCCGCTGGTTGGACGGGTCGGCTCGCGAGCGAGGCTTTCGCGTCCGCCGGCCGAAAGCAATGCGCCGCGTTGGACTTAGCCGCTGGTTGGAGGGGTCGGCTCGCGAGCGAGGCGTTTGCGTCCGCCGGCCGAAAGCAATGCGCCGCGTTGGACTTAGCCGCTGGTTGGACGGGTCGGCTCGCGAGCGAGGCGTTCGGGTCCGCCGGCCAAAAGCAATGCGCCGCGTTGGACTTAGCCGCTGGTTGGACGGGTCGGCTCGCGAGCGAGGCGTTCGCGTCCGCCGGCCGAAAGCAATGCACCGCGTTGGACTTAGCCGCTGGTTGGACGGGTCGGCTCGCGAGCGAGGCGTTCGCGTCCGCCGGCCAAAAGCAATGCGCCGCGTTGGACTTAGCCGCTGGTTGGAGGGGTCGGCTCGCGAGCGAGGCGTTCGGGTCCGACGGCCGAAAGCAATGCGCCGCGTTGGACTTAGCCGCTGTTTGGACGGGTCGGCTCGCGAGCGAGGCGTTCGCGTCCGCCGGCCGAAAGCAATGCACCGCGTTGGACTTAGCCGCTGGTTGGACGGGTCGGCTCGCGAGCGAGGCGTTCGCGTCCGCCGGCCAAAAGCAATGCGCCGCGTTGGACTTAGCCGCTGGTTGGACGGGTCGCTCGCGAGCGAGGCGTTCGGGTCCGACGGCCGAAAGCAATGCGCCGCGTTGGACTTAGCCGCTGGTTGGACGGGTCGGCTCGCGAGCGAGGCGTTCGGGTCCGCCGGCCAAAAGCAATGCGCCGCGTTGGACTTAGCCGCTGGTTGGACGGGTCGGCTCGCGAGCGAGGCGTTCGGGTCCGACGGCCGAAAGCAATGCGCCGCGTTGGACTTAGCCGCTGGTTGGACGGGTCGGCTCGCGAGCGAAGCGTTCGGGTCCGCCGGCCAAAAGCAATGCGCCGCGTTGGACTTAGCCGCTGGTTGGACGGGTCGGCTCGCGAGCGAGGCGTTCGGGTCCGACGGCCGAAAGCAATGCGCCGCGTTGGACTTAGCCGCTGGTTGGACGGGTCGGCTCGCGAGCGAGGCGTTCGGGTCCGACGGCCGAAAGCAATGCGCCGCGTTGGACTTAGCCGCTGGTTGGAGGGGTCGGCTCGCGAGCGAGGCGTTCGCGTCCGCCGGCCAAAAGCAACGCGCCGCGTTGGAGTTAGCCGCTGGTTGGACGGGTCGGCTCGCGAGCGAGGCATTCGCGTCCGCCGGCCAAAAGCAATGCGCCGCGTTGGACTTAGCCGCTGGTTGGACGGGTCGGCTCGCGAGCGAGGCGTTCGCGTCCGCCGGCCAAAAGCAATGCGCCGCGTTGGACTTAGCCGCTGTTTGGACGAGTCGGCTCGCGAGCGAGGCGTTCGGGTCCGACGGCCGAAAGCAATGCGCCGCGTTGGACTTAGCCGCTGGTTGGACGGGTCGGCTCGCGAGCGAGGCGTTCGGGTCTGCCGGCCAAAAGCAATGCGCCGCGTTGGACTTAGCCGCTGGTTGGACGGGTCGGCTCGCGAGCGAGGCGTTCGGGTCCGCCGGCCAAAAGCAATGCGCCGCGTTGGACTTAGCCGCTGTTTGGACGGGTCGGCTCGCGAGCGAGGCGTTCGCGTCCGCCGGCCGAAAGCAATGCACCGCGTTGGACTTAGCCGCTGGTTGGACGGGTCGGCTCGCGAGCGAGGCGTTCGCGTCCGCCGGCCAAAAGCAATGCGCCGCGTTGGACTTAGCCGCTGGTTGGACGGGTCGGCTCGCGAGCGAGGCTTTCGCGTCCGCCGGCCGAAAGCAATGCGCCGCGTTGGACTTAGCCGCTGGTTGGAGGGGTCGGCTCGCGAGCGAGGCGTTTGCGTCCGCCGGCCGAAAGCAATGCGCCGCGTTGGACTTAGCCGCTGGTTGGACGGGTCGGCTCGCGAGCGAGGCTTTCGCGTCCGCCGGCCGAAAGCAATGCGCCGCGTTGGACTTAGCCGCTGGTTGGAGGGGTCGGCTCGCGAGCGAGGCGTTCGGGTCCGTCGGCCGAAAGCAATGCGCCGCGTTGGACTTAGCCGCTGGTTGGACGGGTCGGCTCGCGAGCGAGGCTTTCGCGTCCGCCGGCCGAAAGCAATGCGCCGCGTTGGACTTAGCCGCTGGTTGGAGGGGTCGGCTCGCGAGCGAGGCGTTTGCGTCCGCCGGCCGAAAGCAATGCGCCGCGTTGGACTTAGCCGCTGGTTGGAGGGGTCGGCTCGCGAGCGAGGCGTTTGCGTCCGCCGGCCGAAAGCAATGCACCGCGTTGGACTTAGCCGCTGGTTGGACGGGTCGGCTCGCGAGCGAGGCGTTCGCGTCCGCCGGCCAAAAGCAATGCGCCGCGTTGGACTTAGCCGCTGGTTGGACGGGTCGCTCGCGAGCGAGGCGTTCGGGTCCGACGGCCGAAAGCAATGCGCCGCGTTGGACTTAGCCGCTGGTTGGACGGGTCGGCTCGCGAGCGAGGCGTTCGGGTCCGCCGGCCAAAAGCAATGCGCCGCGTTGGACTTAGCCGCTGGTTGGACGGGTCGGCTCGCGAGCGAGGCGTTCGGGTCCGACGGCCGAAAGCAATGCGCCGCGTTGGACTTAGCCGCTGGTTGGACGGGTCGGCTCGCGAGCGAGGCGTTCGGGTCCGCCGGCCAAAAGCAATGCGCCGCGTTGGACTTAGCCGCTGGTTGGACGGGTCGGCTCGCGAGCGAGGCGTTCGGGTCCGACGGCCGAAAGCAATGCGCCGCGTTGGACTTAGCCGCTGGTTGGACGGGTCGGCTCGCGAGCGAAGCGTTCGGGTCCGCCGGCCAAAAGCAATGCGCCGCGTTGGACTTAGCCGCTGGTTGGACGGGTCGGCTCGCGAGCGAGGCGTTCGGGTCCGACGGCCGAAAGCAATGCGCCGCGTTGGACTTAGCCGCTGGTTGGACGGGTCGGCTCGCGAGCGAGGCGTTCGGGTCCGACGGCCGAAAGCAATGCGCCGCGTTGGACTTAGCCGCTGGTTGGACGGGTCGGCTCGCGAGCGAGGCTTTCGCGTCCGCCGGCCGAAAGCAATGCGCCGCGTTGGACTTAGCCGCTGGTTGGAGGGGTCGGCTCGCGAGCGAGGCGTTTGCGTCCGCCGGCCGAAAGCAATGCGCCGCGTTGGACTTAGCCGCTGGTTGGAGGGGTCGGCTCGCGAGCGAGGCGTTCGGGTCCGTCGGCCGAAAGCAATGCGCCGCGTTGGACTTAGCCGCTGGTTGGACGGGTCGGCTCGCGAGCGAGGCTTTCGCGTCCGCCGGCCGAAAGCAATGCGCCGCGTTGGACTTAGCCGCTGGTTGGAGGGGTCGGCTCGCGAGCGAGGCGTTTGCGTCCGCCGGCCGAAAGCAATGCGCCGCGTTGGACTTAGCCGCTGGTTGGACGGGTCGGCTCGCGAGCGAGGCGTTCGGGTCCGCCGGCCAAAAGCAATGCGCCGCGTTGGACTTAGCCGCTGGTTGGACGGGTCGGCTCGCGAGCGAGGCGTTCGCGTCCGCCGGCCGAAAGCAATGCACCGCGTTGGACTTAGCCGCTGGTTGGACGGGTCGGCTCGCGAGCGAGGCTTTCGCGTCCGCCGGCCGAAAGCAATGCGCCGCGTTGGACTTAGCCGCTGGTTGGAGGGGTCGGCTCGCGAGCGAGGCGTTTGCGTCCGCCGGCCGAAAGCAATGCGCCGCGTTGGACTTAGCCGCTGGTTGGACGGGTCGGCTCGCGAGCGAGGCGTTCGGGTCCGCCGGCCAAAAGCAATGCGCCGCGTTGGACTTAGCCGCTGGTTGGACGGGTCGGCTCGCGAGCGAGGCGTTCGCGTCCGCCGGCCGAAAGCAATGCACCGCGTTGGACTTAGCCGCTGGTTGGACGGGTCGGCTCGCGAGCGAGGCGTTCGCGTCCGCCGGCCAAAAGCAATGCGCCGCGTTGGACTTAGCCGCTGGTTGGAGGGGTCGGCTCGCGAGCGAGGCGTTCGGGTCCGACGGCCGAAAGCAATGCGCCGCGTTGGACTTAGCCGCTGTTTGGACGGGTCGGCTCGCGAGCGAGGCGTTCGCGTCCGCCGGCCGAAAGCAATGCACCGCGTTGGACTTAGCCGCTGGTTGGACGGGTCGGCTCGCGAGCGAGGCGTTCGCGTCCGCCGGCCAAAAGCAATGCGCCGCGTTGGACTTAGCCGCTGGTTGGACGGGTCGCTCGCGAGCGAGGCGTTCGGGTCCGACGGCCGAAAGCAATGCGCCGCGTTGGACTTAGCCGCTGGTTGGACGGGTCGGCTCGCGAGCGAGGCGTTCGGGTCCGCCGGCCAAAAGCAATGCGCCGCGTTGGACTTAGCCGCTGGTTGGACGGGTCGGCTCGCGAGCGAGGCGTTCGGGTCCGACGGCCGAAAGCAATGCGCCGCGTTGGACTTAGCCGCTGGTTGGACGGGTCGGCTCGCGAGCGAAGCGTTCGGGTCCGCCGGCCAAAAGCAATGCGCCGCGTTGGACTTAGCCGCTGGTTGGACGGGTCGGCTCGCGAGCGAGGCGTTCGGGTCCGACGGCCGAAAGCAATGCGCCGCGTTGGACTTAGCCGCTGGTTGGACGGGTCGGCTCGCGAGCGAGGCGTTCGGGTCCGACGGCCGAAAGCAATGCGCCGCGTTGGACTTAGCCGCTGGTTGGAGGGGTCGGCTCGCGAGCGAGGCGTTCGCGTCCGCCGGCCAAAAGCAACGCGCCGCGTTGGACTTAGCCGCTGGTTGGACGGGTCGGCTCGCGAGCGAGGCATTCGCGTCCGCCGGCCAAAAGCAATGCGCCGCGTTGGACTTAGCCGCTGGTTGGACGGGTCGGCTCGCGAGCGAGGCGTTCGCGTCCGCCGGCCAAAAGCAATGCGCCGCGTTGGACTTAGCCGCTGTTTGGACGAGTCGGCTCGCGAGCGAGGCGTTCGGGTCCGACGGCCGAAAGCAATGCGCCGCGTTGGACTTAGCCGCTGGTTGGACGGGTCGGCTCGCGAGCGAGGCGTTCGGGTCTGCCGGCCAAAAGCAATGCGCCGCGTTGGACTTAGCCGCTGGTTGGACGGGTCGGCTCGCGAGCGAGGCGTTCGGGTCCGCCGGCCAAAAGCAATGCGCCGCGTTGGACTTAGCCGCTGTTTGGACGGGTCGGCTCGCGAGCGAGGCGTTCGCGTCCGCCGGCCGAAAGCAATGCACCGCGTTGGACTTAGCCGCTGGTTGGACGGGTCGGCTCGCGAGCGAGGCGTTCGCGTCCGCCGGCCAAAAGCAATGCGCCGCGTTGGACTTAGCCGCTGGTTGGACGGGTCGGCTCGCGAGCGAGGCTTTCGCGTCCGCCGGCCGAAAGCAATGCGCCGCGTTGGACTTAGCCGCTGGTTGGAGGGGTCGGCTCGCGAGCGAGGCGTTTGCGTCCGCCGGCCGAAAGCAATGCGCCGCGTTGGACTTAGCCGCTGGTTGGACGGGTCGGCTCGCGAGCGAGGCTTTCGCGTCCGCCGGCCGAAAGCAATGCGCCGCGTTGGACTTAGCCGCTGGTTGGAGGGGTCGGCTCGCGAGCGAGGCGTTCGGGTCCGTCGGCCGAAAGCAATGCGCCGCGTTGGACTTAGCCGCTGGTTGGACGGGTCGGCTCGCGAGCGAGGCTTTCGCGTCCGCCGGCCGAAAGCAATGCGCCGCGTTGGACTTAGCCGCTGGTTGGAGGGGTCGGCTCGCGAGCGAGGCGTTTGCGTCCGCCGGCCGAAAGCAATGCGCCGCGTTGGACTTAGCCGCTGGTTGGACGGGTCGGCTCGCGAGCGAGGCGTTCGGGTCCGCCGGCCAAAAGCAATGCGCCGCGTTGGACTTAGCCGCTGTTTGGACGGGTCGGCTCGCGAGCGAGGCGTTCGCGTCCGCCGGCCAAAAGCAATGCGCCGCGTTGGACTTAGCCGCTGGTTGGACGGGTCGCTCGCGAGCGAGGCGTTCGGGTCCGACGGCCGAAAGCAATGCGCCGCGTTGGACTTAGCCGCTGGTTGGACGGGTCGGCTCGCGAGCGAGGCGTTCGGGTCCGCCGGCCAAAAGCAATGCGCCGCGTTGGACTTAGCCGCTGGTTGGACGGGTCGGCTCGCGAGCGAGGCGTTCGGGTCCGACGGCCGAAAGCAATGCGCCGCGTTGGACTTAGCCGCTGGTTGGACGGGTCGGCTCGCGAGCGAGGCGTTCGGGTCCGCCGGCCAAAAGCAATGCGCCGCGTTGGACTTAGCCGCTGGTTGGACGGGTCGGCTCGCGAGCGAGGCGTTCGGGTCCGACGGCCGAAAGCAATGCGCCGCGTTGGACTTAGCCGCTGGTTGGACGGGTCGGCTCGCGAGCGAAGCGTTCGGGTCCGCCGGCCAAAAGCAATGCGCCGCGTTGGACTTAGCCGCTGGTTGGACGGGTCGGCTCGCGAGCGAGGCGTTCGGGTCCGACGGCCGAAAGCAATGCGCCGCGTTGGACTTAGCCGCTGGTTGGACGGGTCGGCTCGCGAGCGAGGCGTTCGGGTCCGACGGCCGAAAGCAATGCGCCGCGTTGGACTTAGCCGCTGGTTGGACGGGTCGGCTCGCGAGCGAGGCTTTCGCGTCCGCCGGCCGAAAGCAATGCGCCGCGTTGGACTTAGCCGCTGGTTGGAGGGGTCGGCTCGCGAGCGAGGCGTTTGCGTCCGCCGGCCGAAAGCAATGCGCCGCGTTGGACTTAGCCGCTGGTTGGAGGGGTCGGCTCGCGAGCGAGGCGTTCGGGTCCGTCGGCCGAAAGCAATGCGCCGCGTTGGACTTAGCCGCTGGTTGGACGGGTCGGCTCGCGAGCGAGGCTTTCGCGTCCGCCGGCCGAAAGCAATGCGCCGCGTTGGACTTAGCCGCTGGTTGGAGGGGTCGGCTCGCGAGCGAGGCGTTTGCGTCCGCCGGCCGAAAGCAATGCGCCGCGTTGGACTTAGCCGCTGGTTGGACGGGTCGGCTCGCGAGCGAGGCGTTCGGGTCCGCCGGCCAAAAGCAATGCGCCGCGTTGGACTTAGCCGCTGGTTGGACGGGTCGGCTCGCGAGCGAGGCGTTCGCGTCCGCCGGCCGAAAGCAATGCACCGCGTTGGACTTAGCCGCTGGTTGGACGGGTCGGCTCGCGAGCGAGGCTTTCGCGTCCGCCGGCCGAAAGCAATGCGCCGCGTTGGACTTAGCCGCTGGTTGGAGGGGTCGGCTCGCGAGCGAGGCGTTTGCGTCCGCCGGCCGAAAGCAATGCGCCGCGTTGGACTTAGCCGCTGGTTGGACGGGTCGGCTCGCGAGCGAGGCGTTCGGGTCCGCCGGCCAAAAGCAATGCGCCGCGTTGGACTTAGCCGCTGGTTGGACGGGTCGGCTCGCGAGCGAGGCGTTCGCGTCCGCCGGCCGAAAGCAATGCACCGCGTTGGACTTAGCCGCTGGTTGGACGGGTCGGCTCGCGAGCGAGGCGTTCGCGTCCGCCGGCCAAAAGCAATGCGCCGCGTTGGACTTAGCCGCTGGTTGGAGGGGTCGGCTCGCGAGCGAGGCGTTCGGGTCCGACGGCCGAAAGCAATGCGCCGCGTTGGACTTAGCCGCTGTTTGGACGGGTCGGCTCGCGAGCGAGGCGTTCGCGTCCGCCGGCCGAAAGCAATGCACCGCGTTGGACTTAGCCGCTGGTTGGACGGGTCGGCTCGCGAGCGAGGCGTTCGCGTCCGCCGGCCAAAAGCAATGCGCCGCGTTGGACTTAGCCGCTGGTTGGACGGGTCGCTCGCGAGCGAGGCGTTCGGGTCCGACGGCCGAAAGCAATGCGCCGCGTTGGACTTAGCCGCTGGTTGGACGGGTCGGCTCGCGAGCGAGGCGTTCGGGTCCGCCGGCCAAAAGCAATGCGCCGCGTTGGACTTAGCCGCTGGTTGGACGGGTCGGCTCGCGAGCGAGGCGTTCGGGTCCGACGGCCGAAAGCAATGCGCCGCGTTGGACTTAGCCGCTGGTTGGACGGGTCGGCTCGCGAGCGAAGCGTTCGGGTCCGCCGGCCAAAAGCAATGCGCCGCGTTGGACTTAGCCGCTGGTTGGACGGGTCGGCTCGCGAGCGAGGCGTTCGGGTCCGACGGCCGAAAGCAATGCGCCGCGTTGGACTTAGCCGCTGGTTGGACGGGTCGGCTCGCGAGCGAGGCGTTCGGGTCCGACGGCCGAAAGCAATGCGCCGCGTTGGACTTAGCCGCTGGTTGGAGGGGTCGGCTCGCGAGCGAGGCGTTCGCGTCCGCCGGCCAAAAGCAACGCGCCGCGTTGGACTTAGCCGCTGGTTGGACGGGTCGGCTCGCGAGCGAGGCATTCGCGTCCGCCGGCCAAAAGCAATGCGCCGCGTTGGACTTAGCCGCTGGTTGGACGGGTCGGCTCGCGAGCGAGGCGTTCGCGTCCGCCGGCCAAAAGCAATGCGCCGCGTTGGACTTAGCCGCTGTTTGGACGAGTCGGCTCGCGAGCGAGGCGTTCGGGTCCGACGGCCGAAAGCAATGCGCCGCGTTGGACTTAGCCGCTGGTTGGACGGGTCGGCTCGCGAGCGAGGCGTTCGGGTCTGCCGGCCAAAAGCAATGCGCCGCGTTGGACTTAGCCGCTGGTTGGACGGGTCGGCTCGCGAGCGAGGCGTTCGGGTCCGCCGGCCAAAAGCAATGCGCCGCGTTGGACTTAGCCGCTGTTTGGACGGGTCGGCTCGCGAGCGAGGCGTTCGCGTCCGCCGGCCGAAAGCAATGCACCGCGTTGGACTTAGCCGCTGGTTGGACGGGTCGGCTCGCGAGCGAGGCGTTCGCGTCCGCCGGCCAAAAGCAATGCGCCGCGTTGGACTTAGCCGCTGGTTGGACGGGTCGGCTCGCGAGCGAGGCTTTCGCGTCCGCCGGCCGAAAGCAATGCGCCGCGTTGGACTTAGCCGCTGGTTGGAGGGGTCGGCTCGCGAGCGAGGCGTTTGCGTCCGCCGGCCGAAAGCAATGCGCCGCGTTGGACTTAGCCGCTGGTTGGACGGGTCGGCTCGCGAGCGAGGCTTTCGCGTCCGTCGGCCGAAAGCAATGCGCCGCGTTGGACTTAGCCGCTGGTTGGACGGGTCGGCTCGCGAGCGAGGCTTTCGCGTCCGCCGGCCGAAAGCAATGCGCCGCGTTGGACTTAGCCGCTGGTTGGAGGGGTCGGCTCGCGAGCGAGGCGTTTGCGTCCGCCGGCCGAAAGCAATGCGCCGCGTTGGACTTAGCCGCTGGTTGGAGGGGTCGGCTCGCGAGCGAGGCGTTTGCGTCCGCCGGCCGAAAGCAATGCACCGCGTTGGACTTAGCCGCTGGTTGGACGGGTCGGCTCGCGAGCGAGGCGTTCGCGTCCGCCGGCCAAAAGCAATGCGCCGCGTTGGACTTAGCCGCTGGTTGGACGGGTCGCTCGCGAGCGAGGCGTTCGGGTCCGACGGCCGAAAGCAATGCGCCGCGTTGGACTTAGCCGCTGGTTGGACGGGTCGGCTCGCGAGCGAGGCGTTCGGGTCCGCCGGCCAAAAGCAATGCGCCGCGTTGGACTTAGCCGCTGGTTGGACGGGTCGGCTCGCGAGCGAAGCGTTCGGGTCCGCCGGCCAAAAGCAATGCGCCGCGTTGGACTTAGCCGCTGGTTGGACGGGTCGGCTCGCGAGCGAGGCGTTCGGGTCCGCCGGCCAAAAGCAATGCGCCGCGTTGGACTTAGCCGCTGGTTGGACGGGTCGGCTCGCGAGCGAGGCGTTCGGGTCCGACGGCCGAAAGCAATGCGCCGCGTTGGACTTAGCCGCTGGTTGGACGGGTCGGCTCGCGAGCGAAGCGTTCGGGTCCGCCGGCCAAAAGCAATGCGCCGCGTTGGACTTAGCCGCTGGTTGGACGGGTCGGCTCGCGAGCGAGGCGTTCGGGTCCGACGGCCGAAAGCAATGCGCCGCGTTGGACTTAGCCGCTGGTTGGACGGGTCGGCTCGCGAGCGAGGCGTTCGGGTCCGACGGCCGAAAGCAATGCGCCGCGTTGGACTTAGCCGCTGGTTGGAGGGGTCGGCTCGCGAGCGAGGCGTTCGCGTCCGCCGGCCAAAAGCAACGCGCCGCGTTGGACTTAGCCGCTGGTTGGACGGGTCGGCTCGCGAGCGAGGCATTCGCGTCCGCCGGCCAAAAGCAATGCGCCGCGTTGGACTTAGCCGCTGGTTGGACGGGTCGGCTCGCGAGCGAGGCGTTCGCGTCCGCCGGCCAAAAGCAATGCGCCGCGTTGGACTTAGCCGCTGGTTGGAGGGGTCGGCTCGCGAGCGAGGCGTTCGGGTCCGACGGCCGAAAGCAATGCGCCGCGTTGGACTTAGCCGCTGTTTGGACGGGTCGGCTCGCGAGCGAGGCGTTCGCGTCCGCCGGCCGAAAGCAATGCACCGCGTTGGACTTAGCCGCTGGTTGGACGGGTCGGCTCGCGAGCGAGGCGTTCGCGTCCGCCGGCCAAAAGCAATGCGCCGCGTTGGACTTAGCCGCTGGTTGGACGGGTCGCTCGCGAGCGAGGCGTTCGGGTCCGACGGCCGAAAGCAATGCGCCGCGTTGGACTTAGCCGCTGGTTGGACGGGTCGGCTCGCGAGCGAGGCGTTCGGGTCCGCCGGCCAAAAGCAATGCGCCGCGTTGGACTTAGCCGCTGGTTGGACGGGTCGGCTCGCGAGCGAGGCGTTCGGGTCCGACGGCCGAAAGCAATGCGCCGCGTTGGACTTAGCCGCTGGTTGGACGGGTCGGCTCGCGAGCGAGGCGTTCGGGTCCGCCGGCCAAAAGCAATGCGCCGCGTTGGACTTAGCCGCTGGTTGGACGGGTCGGCTCGCGAGCGAGGCGTTCGGGTCCGACGGCCGAAAGCAATGCGCCGCGTTGGACTTAGCCGCTGGTTGGACGGGTCGGCTCGCGAGCGAAGCGTTCGGGTCCGCCGGCCAAAAGCAATGCGCCGCGTTGGACTTAGCCGCTGGTTGGACGGGTCGGCTCGCGAGCGAGGCGTTCGGGTCCGACGGCCGAAAGCAATGCGCCGCGTTGGACTTAGCCGCTGGTTGGACGGGTCGGCTCGCGAGCGAGGCGTTCGGGTCCGACGGCCGAAAGCAATGCGCCGCGTTGGACTTAGCCGCTGGTTGGAGGGGTCGGCTCGCGAGCGAGGCGTTCGCGTCCGCCGGCCAAAAGCAACGCGCCGCGTTGGACTTAGCCGCTGGTTGGACGGGTCGGCTCGCGAGCGAGGCATTCGCGTCCGCCGGCCAAAAGCAATGCGCCGCGTTGGACTTAGCCGCTGGTTGGACGGGTCGGCTCGCGAGCGAGGCGTTCGCGTCCGCCGGCCAAAAGCAATGCGCCGCGTTGGACTTAGCCGCTGTTTGGACGAGTCGGCTCGCGAGCGAGGCGTTCGGGTCCGACGGCCGAAAGCAATGCGCCGCGTTGGACTTAGCCGCTGGTTGGACGGGTCGGCTCGCGAGCGAGGCGTTCGGGTCCGCCGGCCAAAAGCAATGCGCCGCGTTGGACTTAGCCGCTGGTTGGACGGGTCGGCTCGCGAGCGAGGCGTTCGGGTCCGCCGGCCAAAAGCAATGCGCCGCGTTGGACTTAGCCGCTGTTTGGACGGGTCGGCTCGCGAGCGAGGCGTTCGCGTCCGCCGGCCGAAAGCAATGCACCGCGTTGGACTTAGCCGCTGGTTGGACGGGTCGGCTCGCGAGCGAGGCGTTCGCGTCCGCCGGCCAAAAGCAATGCGCCGCGTTGGACTTAGCCGCTGGTTGGACGGGTCGGCTCGCGAGCGAGGCTTTCGCGTCCGCCGGCCGAAAGCAATGCGCCGCGTTGGACTTAGCCGCTGGTTGGAGGGGTCGGCTCGCGAGCGAGGCTTTCGCGTCCGCCGGCCGAAAGCAATGCGCCGCGTTGGACTTAGCCGCTGGTTGGAGGGGTCGGCTCGCGAGCGAGGCGTTTGCGTCCGCCGGCCGAAAGCAATGCGCCGCGTTGGACTTAGCCGCTGGTTGGAGGGGTCGGCTCGCGAGCGAGGCGTTCGGGTCCGTCGGCCGAAAGCAATGCGCCGCGTTGGACTTAGCCGCTGGTTGGACGGGTCGGCTCGCGAGCGAGGCTTTCGCGTCCGCCGGCCGAAAGCAATGCGCCGCGTTGGACTTAGCCGCTGGTTGGAGGGGTCGGCTCGCGAGCGAGGCGTTTGCGTCCGCCGGCCGAAAGCAATGCGCCGCGTTGGACTTAGCCGCTGGTTGGAGGGGTCGGCTCGCGAGCGAGGCGTTCGGGTCCGTCGGCCGAAAGCAATGCGCCGCGTTGGACTTAGCCGCTGGTTGGACGGGTCGGCTCGCGAGCGAGGCTTTCGCGTCCGCCGGCCGAAAGCAATGCGCCGCGTTGGACTTAGCCGCTGGTTGGAGGGGTCGGCTCGCGAGCGAGGCGTTTGCGTCCGCCGGCCGAAAGCAATGCGCCGCGTTGGACTTAGCCGCTGGTTGGACGGGTCGGCTCGCGAGCGAGGCGTTCGGGTCCGCCGGCCAAAAGCAATGCGCCGCGTTGGACTTAGCCGCTGGTTGGACGGGTCGGCTCGCGAGCGAGGCGTTCGCGTCCGCCGGCCGAAAGCAATGCACCGCGTTGGACTTAGCCGCTGGTTGGACGGGTCGGCTCGCGAGCGAGGCGTTCGCGTCCGCCGGCCAAAAGCAATGCGCCGCGTTGGACTTAGCCGCTGGTTGGAGGGGTCGGCTCGCGAGCGAGGCGTTCGGGTCCGACGGCCGAAAGCAATGCGCCGCGTTGGACTTAGCCGCTGTTTGGACGGGTCGGCTCGCGAGCGAGGCGTTCGCGTCCGCCGGCCGAAAGCAATGCACCGCGTTGGACTTAGCCGCTGGTTGGACGGGTCGGCTCGCGAGCGAGGCGTTCGCGTCCGCCGGCCAAAAGCAATGCGCCGCGTTGGACTTAGCCGCTGGTTGGACGGGTCGCTCGCGAGCGAGGCGTTCGGGTCCGACGGCCGAAAGCAATGCGCCGCGTTGGACTTAGCCGCTGGTTGGACGGGTCGGCTCGCGAGCGAGGCGTTCGGGTCCGCCGGCCAAAAGCAATGCGCCGCGTTGGACTTAGCCGCTGGTTGGACGGGTCGGCTCGCGAGCGAGGCGTTCGGGTCCGACGGCCGAAAGCAATGCGCCGCGTTGGACTTAGCCGCTGGTTGGACGGGTCGGCTCGCGAGCGAGGCGTTCGGGTCCGCCGGCCAAAAGCAATGCGCCGCGTTGGACTTAGCCGCTGGTTGGACGGGTCGGCTCGCGAGCGAGGCGTTCGGGTCCGACGGCCGAAAGCAATGCGCCGCGTTGGACTTAGCCGCTGGTTGGACGGGTCGGCTCGCGAGCGAAGCGTTCGGGTCCGCCGGCCAAAAGCAATGCGCCGCGTTGGACTTAGCCGCTGGTTGGACGGGTCGGCTCGCGAGCGAGGCGTTCGGGTCCGACGGCCGAAAGCAATGCGCCGCGTTGGACTTAGCCGCTGGTTGGACGGGTCGGCTCGCGAGCGAGGCGTTCGGGTCCGACGGCCGAA
This sequence comes from Prorops nasuta, assembly GCF_024137725.1. NCBI lineage: Eukaryota > Metazoa > Arthropoda > Insecta > Hymenoptera > Bethylidae > Prorops > Prorops nasuta. The sequence goes on along the minus strand of NW_027116831.1, from coordinate 2,551,040 downwards.
AGCAATGCGCCGCGTTGGACTTAGCCGCTGGTTGGAGGGGTCGGCTCGCGAGCGAGGCGTTCGCGTCCGCCGGCCAAAAGCAACGCGCCGCGTTGGACTTAGCCGCTGGTTGGACGGGTCGGCTCGCGAGCGAGGCATTCGCGTCCGCCGGCCAAAAGCAATGCGCCGCGTTGGACTTAGCCGCTGGTTGGACGGGTCGGCTCGCGAGCGAGGCGTTCGGGTCCGACGGCCGAAAGCAATGCGCCGCGTTGGACTTAGCCGCTGTTTGGACGGGTCGGCTCGCGAGCGAGGCGTTCGCGTCCGCCGGCCGAAAGCAATGCACCGCGTTGGACTTAGCCGCTGGTTGGACGGGTCGGCTCGCGAGCGAGGCGTTCGCGTCCGCCGGCCAAAAGCAATGCGCCGCGTTGGACTTAGCCGCTGGTTGGACGGGTCGGCTCGCGAGCGAGGCTTTCGCGTCCGCCGGCCGAAAGCAATGCGCCGCGTTGGACTTAGCCGCTGGTTGGAGGGGTCGGCTCGCGAGCGAGGCGTTTGCGTCCGCCGGCCGAAAGCAATGCGCCGCGTTGGACTTAGCCGCTGGTTGGACGGGTCGGCTCGCGAGCGAGGCTTTCGCGTCCGTCGGCCGAAAGCAATGCGCCGCGTTGGACTTAGCCGCTGGTTGGACGGGTCGGCTCGCGAGCGAGGCTTTCGCGTCCGCCGGCCGAAAGCAATGCGCCGCGTTGGACTTAGCCGCTGGTTGGAGGGGTCGGCTCGCGAGCGAGGCGTTTGCGTCCGCCGGCCGAAAGCAATGCGCCGCGTTGGACTTAGCCGCTGGTTGGAGGGGTCGGCTCGCGAGCGAGGCGTTTGCGTCCGCCGGCCGAAAGCAATGCACCGCGTTGGACTTAGCCGCTGGTTGGACGGGTCGGCTCGCGAGCGAGGCGTTCGCGTCCGCCGGCCAAAAGCAATGCGCCGCGTTGGACTTAGCCGCTGGTTGGACGGGTCGCTCGCGAGCGAGGCGTTCGGGTCCGACGGCCGAAAGCAATGCGCCGCGTTGGACTTAGCCGCTGGTTGGACGGGTCGGCTCGCGAGCGAGGCGTTCGGGTCCGCCGGCCAAAAGCAATGCGCCGCGTTGGACTTAGCCGCTGGTTGGACGGGTCGGCTCGCGAGCGAAGCGTTCGGGTCCGCCGGCCAAAAGCAATGCGCCGCGTTGGACTTAGCCGCTGGTTGGACGGGTCGGCTCGCGAGCGAGGCGTTCGGGTCCGCCGGCCAAAAGCAATGCGCCGCGTTGGACGTAGCCGCTGGTTGGACGGGTCGGCTCGCGAGCGAGGCGTTCGGGTCCGACGGCCGAAAGCAATGCGCCGCGTTGGACTTAGCCGCTGGTTGGACGGGTCGGCTCGCGAGCGAAGCGTTCGGGTCCGCCGGCCAAAAGCAATGCGCCGCGTTGGACTTAGCCGCTGGTTGGACGGGTCGGCTCGCGAGCGAGGCGTTCGGGTCCGACGGCCGAAAGCAATGCGCCGCGTTGGACTTAGCCGCTGGTTGGACGGGTCGGCTCGCGAGCGAGGCGTTCGGGTCCGACGGCCGAAAGCAATGCGCCGCGTTGGACTTAGCCGCTGGTTGGAGGGGTCGGCTCGCGAGCGAGGCGTTCGCGTCCGCCGGCCAAAAGCAACGCGCCGCGTTGGACTTAGCCGCTGGTTGGACGGGTCGGCTCGCGAGCGAGGCATTCGCGTCCGCCGGCCAAAAGCAATGCGCCGCGTTGGACTTAGCCGCTGGTTGGACGGGTCGGCTCGCGAGCGAGGCGTTCGCGTCCGCCGGCCAAAAGCAATGCGCCGCGTTGGACTTAGCCGCTGGTTGGAGGGGTCGGCTCGCGAGCGAGGCGTTCGGGTCCGACGGCCGAAAGCAATGCGCCGCGTTGGACTTAGCCGCTGTTTGGACGGGTCGGCTCGCGAGCGAGGCGTTCGCGTCCGCCGGCCGAAAGCAATGCACCGCGTTGGACTTAGCCGCTGGTTGGACGGGTCGGCTCGCGAGCGAGGCGTTCGCGTCCGCCGGCCAAAAGCAATGCGCCGCGTTGGACTTAGCCGCTGGTTGGACGGGTCGCTCGCGAGCGAGGCGTTCGGGTCCGACGGCCGAAAGCAATGCGCCGCGTTGGACTTAGCCGCTGGTTGGACGGGTCGGCTCGCGAGCGAGGCGTTCGGGTCCGCCGGCCAAAAGCAATGCGCCGCGTTGGACTTAGCCGCTGGTTGGACGGGTCGGCTCGCGAGCGAGGCGTTCGGGTCCGACGGCCGAAAGCAATGCGCCGCGTTGGACTTAGCCGCTGGTTGGACGGGTCGGCTCGCGAGCGAGGCGTTCGGGTCCGCCGGCCAAAAGCAATGCGCCGCGTTGGACTTAGCCGCTGGTTGGACGGGTCGGCTCGCGAGCGAGGCGTTCGGGTCCGACGGCCGAAAGCAATGCGCCGCGTTGGACTTAGCCGCTGGTTGGACGGGTCGGCTCGCGAGCGAAGCGTTCGGGTCCGCCGGCCAAAAGCAATGCGCCGCGTTGGACTTAGCCGCTGGTTGGACGGGTCGGCTCGCGAGCGAGGCGTTCGGGTCCGACGGCCGAAAGCAATGCGCCGCGTTGGACTTAGCCGCTGGTTGGACGGGTCGGCTCGCGAGCGAGGCGTTCGGGTCCGACGGCCGAAAGCAATGCGCCGCGTTGGACTTAGCCGCTGGTTGGAGGGGTCGGCTCGCGAGCGAGGCGTTCGCGTCCGCCGGCCAAAAGCAACGCGCCGCGTTGGACTTAGCCGCTGGTTGGACGGGTCGGCTCGCGAGCGAGGCATTCGCGTCCGCCGGCCAAAAGCAATGCGCCGCGTTGGACTTAGCCGCTGGTTGGACGGGTCGGCTCGCGAGCGAGGCGTTCGCGTCCGCCGGCCAAAAGCAATGCGCCGCGTTGGACTTAGCCGCTGTTTGGACGAGTCGGCTCGCGAGCGAGGCGTTCGGGTCCGACGGCCGAAAGCAATGCGCCGCGTTGGACTTAGCCGCTGGTTGGACGGGTCGGCTCGCGAGCGAGGCGTTCGGGTCCGCCGGCCAAAAGCAATGCGCCGCGTTGGACTTAGCCGCTGGTTGGACGGGTCGGCTCGCGAGCGAGGCGTTCGGGTCCGCCGGCCAAAAGCAATGCGCCGCGTTGGACTTAGCCGCTGTTTGGACGGGTCGGCTCGCGAGCGAGGCGTTCGCGTCCGCCGGCCGAAAGCAATGCACCGCGTTGGACTTAGCCGCTGGTTGGACGGGTCGGCTCGCGAGCGAGGCGTTCGCGTCCGCCGGCCAAAAGCAATGCGCCGCGTTGGACTTAGCCGCTGGTTGGACGGGTCGGCTCGCGAGCGAGGCTTTCGCGTCCGCCGGCCGAAAGCAATGCGCCGCGTTGGACTTAGCCGCTGGTTGGAGGGGTCGGCTCGCGAGCGAGGCTTTCGCGTCCGCCGGCCGAAAGCAATGCGCCGCGTTGGACTTAGCCGCTGGTTGGAGGGGTCGGCTCGCGAGCGAGGCGTTTGCGTCCGCCGGCCGAAAGCAATGCGCCGCGTTGGACTTAGCCGCTGGTTGGAGGGGTCGGCTCGCGAGCGAGGCGTTCGGGTCCGTCGGCCGAAAGCAATGCGCCGCGTTGGACTTAGCCGCTGGTTGGACGGGTCGGCTCGCGAGCGAGGCTTTCGCGTCCGCCGGCCGAAAGCAATGCGCCGCGTTGGACTTAGCCGCTGGTTGGAGGGGTCGGCTCGCGAGCGAGGCGTTTGCGTCCGCCGGCCGAAAGCAATGCGCCGCGTTGGACTTAGCCGCTGGTTGGAGGGGTCGGCTCGCGAGCGAGGCGTTCGGGTCCGTCGGCCGAAAGCAATGCGCCGCGTTGGACTTAGCCGCTGGTTGGACGGGTCGGCTCGCGAGCGAGGCTTTCGCGTCCGCCGGCCGAAAGCAATGCGCCGCGTTGGACTTAGCCGCTGGTTGGAGGGGTCGGCTCGCGAGCGAGGCGTTTGCGTCCGCCGGCCGAAAGCAATGCGCCGCGTTGGACTTAGCCGCTGGTTGGACGGGTCGGCTCGCGAGCGAGGCGTTCGGGTCCGCCGGCCAAAAGCAATGCGCCGCGTTGGACTTAGCCGCTGGTTGGACGGGTCGGCTCGCGAGCGAGGCGTTCGCGTCCGCCGGCCGAAAGCAATGCACCGCGTTGGACTTAGCCGCTGGTTGGACGGGTCGGCTCGCGAGCGAGGCGTTCGCGTCCGCCGGCCAAAAGCAATGCGCCGCGTTGGACTTAGCCGCTGGTTGGAGGGGTCGGCTCGCGAGCGAGGCGTTCGGGTCCGACGGCCGAAAGCAATGCGCCGCGTTGGACTTAGCCGCTGTTTGGACGGGTCGGCTCGCGAGCGAGGCGTTCGCGTCCGCCGGCCGAAAGCAATGCACCGCGTTGGACTTAGCCGCTGGTTGGACGGGTCGGCTCGCGAGCGAGGCGTTCGCGTCCGCCGGCCAAAAGCAATGCGCCGCGTTGGACTTAGCCGCTGGTTGGACGGGTCGCTCGCGAGCGAGGCGTTCGGGTCCGACGGCCGAAAGCAATGCGCCGCGTTGGACTTAGCCGCTGGTTGGACGGGTCGGCTCGCGAGCGAGGCGTTCGGGTCCGCCGGCCAAAAGCAATGCGCCGCGTTGGACTTAGCCGCTGGTTGGACGGGTCGGCTCGCGAGCGAGGCGTTCGGGTCCGACGGCCGAAAGCAATGCGCCGCGTTGGACTTAGCCGCTGGTTGGACGGGTCGGCTCGCGAGCGAGGCGTTCGGGTCCGCCGGCCAAAAGCAATGCGCCGCGTTGGACTTAGCCGCTGGTTGGACGGGTCGGCTCGCGAGCGAGGCGTTCGGGTCCGACGGCCGAAAGCAATGCGCCGCGTTGGACTTAGCCGCTGGTTGGACGGGTCGGCTCGCGAGCGAAGCGTTCGGGTCCGCCGGCCAAAAGCAATGCGCCGCGTTGGACTTAGCCGCTGGTTGGACGGGTCGGCTCGCGAGCGAGGCGTTCGGGTCCGACGGCCGAAAGCAATGCGCCGCGTTGGACTTAGCCGCTGGTTGGACGGGTCGGCTCGCGAGCGAGGCGTTCGGGTCCGACGGCCGAAAGCAATGCGCCGCGTTGGACTTAGCCGCTGGTTGGAGGGGTCGGCTCGCGAGCGAGGCGTTCGCGTCCGCCGGCCAAAAGCAACGCGCCGCGTTGGACTTAGCCGCTGGTTGGACGGGTCGGCTCGCGAGCGAGGCATTCGCGTCCGCCGGCCAAAAGCAATGCGCCGCGTTGGACTTAGCCGCTGGTTGGACGGGTCGGCTCGCGAGCGAGGCGTTCGCGTCCGCCGGCCAAAAGCAATGCGCCGCGTTGGACTTAGCCGCTGTTTGGACGAGTCGGCTCGCGAGCGAGGCGTTCGGGTCCGACGGCCGAAAGCAATGCGCCGCGTTGGACTTAGCCGCTGGTTGGACGGGTCGGCTCGCGAGCGAGGCGTTCGGGTCCGCCGGCCAAAAGCAATGCGCCGCGTTGGACTTAGCCGCTGGTTGGACGGGTCGGCTCGCGAGCGAGGCGTTCGGGTCCGCCGGCCAAAAGCAATGCGCCGCGTTGGACTTAGCCGCTGTTTGGACGGGTCGGCTCGCGAGCGAGGCGTTCGCGTCCGCCGGCCGAAAGCAATGCACCGCGTTGGACTTAGCCGCTGGTTGGACGGGTCGGCTCGCGAGCGAGGCGTTCGCGTCCGCCGGCCAAAAGCAATGCGCCGCGTTGGACTTAGCCGCTGGTTGGACGGGTCGGCTCGCGAGCGAGGCTTTCGCGTCCGCCGGCCGAAAGCAATGCGCCGCGTTGGACTTAGCCGCTGGTTGGAGGGGTCGGCTCGCGAGCGAGGCTTTCGCGTCCGCCGGCCGAAAGCAATGCGCCGCGTTGGACTTAGCCGCTGGTTGGAGGGGTCGGCTCGCGAGCGAGGCGTTTGCGTCCGCCGGCCGAAAGCAATGCGCCGCGTTGGACTTAGCCGCTGGTTGGAGGGGTCGGCTCGCGAGCGAGGCGTTCGGGTCCGTCGGCCGAAAGCAATGCGCCGCGTTGGACTTAGCCGCTGGTTGGACGGGTCGGCTCGCGAGCGAGGCTTTCGCGTCCGCCGGCCGAAAGCAATGCGCCGCGTTGGACTTAGCCGCTGGTTGGAGGGGTCGGCTCGCGAGCGAGGCGTTTGCGTCCGCCGGCCGAAAGCAATGCGCCGCGTTGGACTTAGCCGCTGGTTGGAGGGGTCGGCTCGCGAGCGAGGCGTTCGGGTCCGCCGGCCAAAAGCAATGCGCCGCGTTGGACTTAGCCGCTGGTTGGACGGGTCGGCTCGCGAGCGAGGCGTTCGCGTCCGCCGGCCGAAAGCAATGCACCGCGTTGGACTTAGCCGCTGGTTGGACGGGTCGGCTCGCGAGCGAGGCGTTCGCGTCCGCCGGCCAAAAGCAATGCGCCGCGTTGGACTTAGCCGCTGGTTGGAGGGGTCGGCTCGCGAGCGAGGCGTTCGGGTCCGCCGGCCAAAAGCAATGCGCCGCGTTGGACTTAGCCGCTGGTTGGACGGGTCGGCTCGCGAGCGAGGCGTTCGGGTCCGACGGCCGAAAGCAATGCGCCGCGTTGGACTTAGCCGCTGGTTGGACGGGTCGGCTCGCGAGCGAGGCGTTCGGGTCCGCCGGCCAAAAGCAATGCGCCGCGTTGGACTTAGCCGCTGGTTGGACGGGTCGGCTCGCGAGCGAGGCGTTCGGGTCCGACGGCCGAAAGCAATGCGCCGCGTTGGACTTAGCCGCTGGTTGGACGGGTCGGCTCGCGAGCGAAGCGTTCGGGTCCGCCGGCCAAAAGCAATGCGCCGCGTTGGACTTAGCCGCTGGTTGGACGGGTCGGCTCGCGAGCGAGGCGTTCGGGTCCGACGGCCGAAAGCAATGCGCCGCGTTGGACTTAGCCGCTGGTTGGACGGGTCGGCTCGCGAGCGAGGCGTTCGGGTCCGACGGCCGAAAGCAATGCGCCGCGTTGGACTTAGCCGCTGGTTGGAGGGGTCGGCTCGCGAGCGAGGCGTTCGCGTCCGCCGGCCAAAAGCAACGCGCCGCGTTGGACTTAGCCGCTGGTTGGACGGGTCGGCTCGCGAGCGAGGCATTCGCGTCCGCCGGCCAAAAGCAATGCGCCGCGTTGGACTTAGCCGCTGGTTGGACGGGTCGGCTCGCGAGCGAGGCGTTCGGGTCCGACGGCCGAAAGCAATGCGCCGCGTTGGACTTAGCCGCTGGTTGGACGGGTCGGCTCGCGAGCGAGGCGTTCGGGTCTGCCGGCCAAAAGCAATGCGCCGCGTTGGACTTAGCCGCTGGTTGGACGGGTCGGCTCGCGAGCGAGGCGTTCGGGTCCGCCGGCCAAAAGCAATGCGCCGCGTTGGACTTAGCCGCTGTTTGGACGGGTCGGCTCGCGAGCGAGGCGTTCGCGTCCGCCGGCCGAAAGCAATGCACCGCGTTGGACTTAGCCGCTGGTTGGACGGGTCGGCTCGCGAGCGAGGCGTTCGCGTCCGCCGGCCAAAAGCAATGCGCCGCGTTGGACTTAGCCGCTGGTTGGACGGGTCGGCTCGCGAGCGAGGCTTTCGCGTCCGCCGGCCGAAAGCAATGCGCCGCGTTGGACTTAGCCGCTGGTTGGAGGGGTCGGCTCGCGAGCGAGGCGTTTGCGTCCGCCGGCCGAAAGCAATGCGCCGCGTTGGACTTAGCCGCTGGTTGGACGGGTCGGCTCGCGAGCGAGGCTTTCGCGTCCGTCGGCCGAAAGCAATGCGCCGCGTTGGACTTAGCCGCTGGTTGGACGGGTCGGCTCGCGAGCGAGGCTTTCGCGTCCGCCGGCCGAAAGCAATGCGCCGCGTTGGACTTAGCCGCTGGTTGGAGGGGTCGGCTCGCGAGCGAGGCGTTTGCGTCCGCCGGCCGAAAGCAATGCGCCGCGTTGGACTTAGCCGCTGGTTGGAGGGGTCGGCTCGCGAGCGAGGCGTTTGCGTCCGCCGGCCGAAAGCAATGCACCGCGTTGGACTTAGCCGCTGGTTGGACGGGTCGGCTCGCGAGCGAGGCGTTCGCGTCCGCCGGCCAAAAGCAATGCGCCGCGTTGGACTTAGCCGCTGGTTGGACGGGTCGCTCGCGAGCGAGGCGTTCGGGTCCGACGGCCGAAAGCAATGCGCCGCGTTGGACTTAGCCGCTGGTTGGACGGGTCGGCTCGCGAGCGAGGCGTTCGGGTCCGCCGGCCAAAAGCAATGCGCCGCGTTGGACTTAGCCGCTGGTTGGACGGGTCGGCTCGCGAGCGAAGCGTTCGGGTCCGCCGGCCAAAAGCAATGCGCCGCGTTGGACTTAGCCGCTGGTTGGACGGGTCGGCTCGCGAGCGAGGCGTTCGGGTCCGCCGGCCAAAAGCAATGCGCCGCGTTGGACTTAGCCGCTGGTTGGACGGGTCGGCTCGCGAGCGAGGCGTTCGGGTCCGACGGCCGAAAGCAATGCGCCGCGTTGGACTTAGCCGCTGGTTGGACGGGTCGGCTCGCGAGCGAAGCGTTCGGGTCCGCCGGCCAAAAGCAATGCGCCGCGTTGGACTTAGCCGCTGGTTGGACGGGTCGGCTCGCGAGCGAGGCGTTCGGGTCCGACGGCCGAAAGCAATGCGCCGCGTTGGACTTAGCCGCTGGTTGGACGGGTCGGCTCGCGAGCGAGGCGTTCGGGTCCGACGGCCGAAAGCAATGCGCCGCGTTGGACTTAGCCGCTGGTTGGAGGGGTCGGCTCGCGAGCGAGGCGTTCGCGTCCGCCGGCCAAAAGCAACGCGCCGCGTTGGACTTAGCCGCTGGTTGGACGGGTCGGCTCGCGAGCGAGGCATTCGCGTCCGCCGGCCAAAAGCAATGCGCCGCGTTGGACTTAGCCGCTGGTTGGACGGGTCGGCTCGCGAGCGAGGCGTTCGCGTCCGCCGGCCAAAAGCAATGCGCCGCGTTGGACTTAGCCGCTGGTTGGAGGGGTCGGCTCGCGAGCGAGGCGTTCGGGTCCGACGGCCGAAAGCAATGCGCCGCGTTGGACTTAGCCGCTGTTTGGACGGGTCGGCTCGCGAGCGAGGCGTTCGCGTCCGCCGGCCGAAAGCAATGCACCGCGTTGGACTTAGCCGCTGGTTGGACGGGTCGGCTCGCGAGCGAGGCGTTCGCGTCCGCCGGCCAAAAGCAATGCGCCGCGTTGGACTTAGCCGCTGGTTGGACGGGTCGCTCGCGAGCGAGGCGTTCGGGTCCGACGGCCGAAAGCAATGCGCCGCGTTGGACTTAGCCGCTGGTTGGACGGGTCGGCTCGCGAGCGAGGCGTTCGGGTCCGCCGGCCAAAAGCAATGCGCCGCGTTGGACTTAGCCGCTGGTTGGACGGGTCGGCTCGCGAGCGAGGCGTTCGGGTCCGACGGCCGAAAGCAATGCGCCGCGTTGGACTTAGCCGCTGGTTGGACGGGTCGGCTCGCGAGCGAGGCGTTCGGGTCCGCCGGCCAAAAGCAATGCGCCGCGTTGGACTTAGCCGCTGGTTGGACGGGTCGGCTCGCGAGCGAGGCGTTCGGGTCCGACGGCCGAAAGCAATGCGCCGCGTTGGACTTAGCCGCTGGTTGGACGGGTCGGCTCGCGAGCGAAGCGTTCGGGTCCGCCGGCCAAAAGCAATGCGCCGCGTTGGACTTAGCCGCTGGTTGGACGGGTCGGCTCGCGAGCGAGGCGTTCGGGTCCGACGGCCGAAAGCAATGCGCCGCGTTGGACTTAGCCGCTGGTTGGACGGGTCGGCTCGCGAGCGAGGCGTTCGGGTCCGACGGCCGAAAGCAATGCGCCGCGTTGGACTTAGCCGCTGGTTGGAGGGGTCGGCTCGCGAGCGAGGCGTTCGCGTCCGCCGGCCAAAAGCAACGCGCCGCGTTGGACTTAGCCGCTGGTTGGACGGGTCGGCTCGCGAGCGAGGCATTCGCGTCCGCCGGCCAAAAGCAATGCGCCGCGTTGGACTTAGCCGCTGGTTGGACGGGTCGGCTCGCGAGCGAGGCGTTCGCGTCCGCCGGCCAAAAGCAATGCGCCGCGTTGGACTTAGCCGCTGTTTGGACGAGTCGGCTCGCGAGCGAGGCGTTCGGGTCCGACGGCCGAAAGCAATGCGCCGCGTTGGACTTAGCCGCTGGTTGGACGGGTCGGCTCGCGAGCGAGGCGTTCGGGTCCGCCGGCCAAAAGCAATGCGCCGCGTTGGACTTAGCCGCTGGTTGGACGGGTCGGCTCGCGAGCGAGGCGTTCGGGTCCGCCGGCCAAAAGCAATGCGCCGCGTTGGACTTAGCCGCTGGTTGGAGGGGTCGGCTCGCGAGCGAGGCGTTTGCGTCCGCCGGCCGAAAGCAATGCGCCGCGTTGGACTTAGCCGCTGGTTGGAGGGGTCGGCTCGCGAGCGAGGCGTTCGGGTCCGTCGGCCGAAAGCAATGCGCTGCGTTGGACTTAGCCGCTGGTTGGACGGGTCGGCTCGCGAGCGAGGCTTTCGCGTCCGCCGGCCGAAAGCAATGCGCCGCGTTGGACTTAGCCGCTGGTTGGAGGGGTCGGCTCGCGAGCGAGGCGTTTGCGTCCGCCGGCCGAAAGCAATGCGCCGCGTTGGACTTAGCCGCTGGTTGGAGGGGTCGGCTCGCGAGCGAGGCGTTCGGGTCCGTCGGCCGAAAGCAATGCGCCGCGTTGGACTTAGCCGCTGGTTGGACGGGTCGGCTCGCGAGCGAGGCTTTCGCGTCCGCCGGCCGAAAGCAATGCGCCGCGTTGGACTTAGCCGCTGGTTGGAGGGGTCGGCTCGCGAGCGAGGCGTTTGCGTCCGCCGGCCGAAAGCAATGCGCCGCGTTGGACTTAGCCGCTGGTTGGACGGGTCGGCTCGCGAGCGAGGCGTTCGGGTCCGCCGGCCAAAAGCAATGCGCCGCGTTGGACTTAGCCGCTGGTTGGACGGGTCGGCTCGCGAGCGAGGCGTTCGCGTCCGCCGGCCGAAAGCAATGCACCGCGTTGGACTTAGCCGCTGGTTGGACGGGTCGGCTCGCGAGCGAGGCGTTCGCGTCCGCCGGCCAAAAGCAATGCGCCGCGTTGGACTTAGCCGCTGGTTGGAGGGGTCGGCTCGCGAGCGAGGCGTTCGGGTCCGACGGCCGAAAGCAATGCGCCGCGTTGGACTTAGCCGCTGTTTGGACGGGTCGGCTCGCGAGCGAGGCGTTCGCGTCCGCCGGCCGAAAGCAATGCACCGCGTTGGACTTAGCCGCTGGTTGGACGGGTCGGCTCGCGAGCGAGGCGTTCGCGTCCGCCGGCCAAAAGCAATGCGCCGCGTTGGACTTAGCCGCTGGTTGGACGGGTCGCTCGCGAGCGAGGCGTTCGGGTCCGACGGCCGAAAGCAATGCGCCGCGTTGGACTTAGCCGCTGGTTGGACGGGTCGGCTCGCGAGCGAGGCGTTCGCGTCCGCCGGCCAAAAGCAATGCGCCGCGTTGGACTTAGCCGCTTTTTGGACGGGTCGGCTCGCGAGCGAGGCGTTCGGGTCCGACGGCCGAAAGCAATGCGCCGCGTTGGACTTAGCCGCTGGATGGACGGGTCGGCTCGCGAGCGAGGCGTTCGGGTCCGCCGGCCGAAAGCAATGCGCCGCGTTGGACTTAGCCGCTGGTTGGACGGGTCGGCTCGCGAGCGAGGCGTTCGGGTCCGTCGGCCGAAAGCAATGCGCCGCGCTGGACTTAGCCGCTGGTTGGACGGGTCGGCTCGCGAGCGAAGCGTTCGGGTCCGCCGGCCAAAAGCAATGCGCCGCGTTGGACTTAGCCGCTGGTTGGACGGGTCGGCTCGCGAGCGAGGCGTTCGGGTCCGACGGCCGAAAGCAATGCGCCGCGTTGGACTTAGCCGCTGGTTGGACGGGTCGGCTCGCGAGCGAGGCGTTCGGGTCCGACGGCCGAAAGCAATGCGCCGCGTTGGACTTAGCCGCTGGTTGGAGGGGTCGGCTCGCGAGCGAGGCGTTCGCGTCCGCCGGCCAAAAGCAACGCGCCGCGTTGGACTTAGCCGCTGGTTGGACGGGTCGGCTCGCGAGCGAGGCATTCGCGTCCGCCGGCCAAAAGCAATGCGCCGCGTTGGACTTAGCCGCTGGTTGGACGGGTCGGCTCGCGAGCGAGGCGTTCGCGTCCGCCGGCCAAAAGCAATGCGCCGCGTTGGACTTAGCCGCTGTTTGGACGAGTCGGCTCGCGAGCGAGGCGTTCGGGTCCGACGGCCGAAAGCAATGCGCCGCGTTGGACTTAGCCGCTGGTTGGACGGGTCGGCTCGCGAGCGAGGCGTTCGGGTCCGACGGCCGAAAGCAATGCGCCGCGTTGGACTTAGCCGCTGGTTGGACGGGTCGGCTCGCGAGCGAGGCGTTCGGGTCCGCCGGCCAAAAGCAATGCGCCGCGTTGGACTTAGCCGCTGGTTGGACGGGTCGGCTCGCGAGCGAGGCGTTCGGGTCCGCCGGCCAAAAGCAATGCGCCGCGTTGGACTTAGCCGCTGTTTGGACGGGTCGGCTCGCGAGCGAGGCGTTCGCGTCCGCCGGCCGAAAGCAATGCACCGCGTTGGACTTAGCCGCTGGTTGGACGGGTCGGCTCGCGAGCGAGGCGTTCGCGTCCGCCGGCCAAAAGCAATGCGCCGCGTTGGACTTAGCCGCTGGTTGGACGGGTCGGCTCGCGAGCGAGGCTTTCGCGTCCGCCGGCCGAAAGCAATGCGCCGCGTTGGACTTAGCCGCTGGTTGGAGGGGTCGGCTCGCGAGCGAGGCTTTCGCGTCCGCCGGCCGAAAGCAATGCGCCGCGTTGGACTTAGCCGCTGGTTGGAGGGGTCGGCTCGCGAGCGAGGCGTTTGCGTCCGCCGGCCGAAAGCAATGCGCCGCGTTGGACTTAGCCGCTGGTTGGAGGGGTCGGCTCGCGAGCGAGGCGTTCGGGTCCGTCGGCCGAAAGCAATGCGCCGCGTTGGACTTAGCCGCTGGTTGGACGGGTCGGCTCGCGAGCGAGGCTTTCGCGTCCGCCGGCCGAAAGCAATGCGCCGCGTTGGACTTAGCCGCTGGTTGGAGGGGTCGGCTCGCGAGCGAGGCGTTTGCGTCCGCCGGCCGAAAGCAATGCGCCGCGTTGGACTTAGCCGCTGGTTGGAGGGGTCGGCTCGCGAGCGAGGCGTTCGGGTCCGCCGGCCAAAAGCAATGCGCCGCGTTGGACTTAGCCGCTGGTTGGACGGGTCGGCTCGCGAGCGAGGCGTTCGCGTCCGCCGGCCGAAAGCAATGCACCGCGTTGGACTTAGCCGCTGGTTGGACGGGTCGGCTCGCGAGCGAGGCGTTCGCGTCCGCCGGCCAAAAGCAATGCGCCGCGTTGGACTTAGCCGCTGGTTGGAGGGGTCGGCTCGCGAGCGAGGCGTTCGGGTCCGCCGGCCAAAAGCAATGCGCCGCGTTGGACTTAGCCGCTGGTTGGACGGGTCGGCTCGCGAGCGAGGCGTTCGGGTCCGACGGCCGAAAGCAATGCGCCGCGTTGGACTTAGCCGCTGGTTGGACGGGTCGGCTCGCGAGCGAGGCGTTCGGGTCCGCCGGCCAAAAGCAATGCGCCGCGTTGGACTTAGCCGCTGGTTGGACGGGTCGGCTCGCGAGCGAGGCGTTCGGGTCCGACGGCCGAAAGCAATGCGCCGCGTTGGACTTAGCCGCTGGTTGGACGGGTCGGCTCGCGAGCGAAGCGTTCGGGTCCGCCGGCCAAAAGCAATGCGCCGCGTTGGACTTAGCCGCTGGTTGGACGGGTCGGCTCGCGAGCGAGGCGTTCGGGTCCGACGGCCGAAAGCAATGCGCCGCGTTGGACTTAGCCGCTGGTTGGACGGGTCGGCTCGCGAGCGAGGCGTTCGGGTCCGACGGCCGAAAGCAATGCGCCGCGTTGGACTTAGCCGCTGGTTGGAGGGGTCGGCTCGCGAGCGAGGCGTTCGCGTCCGCCGGCCAAAAGCAACGCGCCGCGTTGGACTTAGCCGCTGGTTGGACGGGTCGGCTCGCGAGCGAGGCATTCGCGTCCGCCGGCCAAAAGCAATGCGCCGCGTTGGACTTAGCCGCTGGTTGGACGGGTCGGCTCGCGAGCGAGGCGTTCGGGTCCGACGGCCGAAAGCAATGCGCCGCGTTGGACTTAGCCGCTGGTTGGACGGGTCGGCTCGCGAGCGAGGCGTTCGGGTCTGCCGGCCAAAAGCAATGCGCCGCGTTGGACTTAGCCGCTGGTTGGACGGGTCGGCTCGCGAGCGAGGCGTTCGGGTCCGCCGGCCAAAAGCAATGCGCCGCGTTGGACTTAGCCGCTGTTTGGACGGGTCGGCTCGCGAGCGAGGCGTTCGCGTCCGCCGGCCGAAAGCAATGCACCGCGTTGGACTTAGCCGCTGGTTGGACGGGTCGGCTCGCGAGCGAGGCGTTCGCGTCCGCCGGCCAAAAGCAATGCGCCGCGTTGGACTTAGCCGCTGGTTGGACGGGTCGGCTCGCGAGCGAGGCTTTCGCGTCCGCCGGCCGAAAGCAATGCGCCGCGTTGGACTTAGCCGCTGGTTGGAGGGGTCGGCTCGCGAGCGAGGCGTTTGCGTCCGCCGGCCGAAAGCAATGCGCCGCGTTGGACTTAGCCGCTGGTTGGACGGGTCGGCTCGCGAGCGAGGCTTTCGCGTCCGTCGGCCGAAAGCAATGCGCCGCGTTGGACTTAGCCGCTGGTTGGACGGGTCGGCTCGCGAGCGAGGCTTTCGCGTCCGCCGGCCGAAAGCAATGCGCCGCGTTGGACTTAGCCGCTGGTTGGAGGGGTCGGCTCGCGAGCGAGGCGTTTGCGTCCGCCGGCCGAAAGCAATGCGCCGCGTTGGACTTAGCCGCTGGTTGGAGGGGTCGGCTCGCGAGCGAGGCGTTTGCGTCCGCCGGCCGAAAGCAATGCACCGCGTTGGACTTAGCCGCTGGTTGGACGGGTCGGCTCGCGAGCGAGGCGTTCGCGTCCGCCGGCCAAAAGCAATGCGCCGCGTTGGACTTAGCCGCTGGTTGGACGGGTCGCTCGCGAGCGAGGCGTTCGGGTCCGACGGCCGAAAGCAATGCGCCGCGTTGGACTTAGCCGCTGGTTGGACGGGTCGGCTCGCGAGCGAGGCGTTCGGGTCCGCCGGCCAAAAGCAATGCGCCGCGTTGGACTTAGCCGCTGGTTGGACGGGTCGGCTCGCGAGCGAAGCGTTCGGGTCCGCCGGCCAAAAGCAATGCGCCGCGTTGGACTTAGCCGCTGGTTGGACGGGTCGGCTCGCGAGCGAGGCGTTCGGGTCCGACGGCCGAAAGCAATGCGCCGCGTTGGACTTAGCCGCTGGTTGGACGGGTCGGCTCGCGAGCGAGGCGTTCGGGTCCGACGGCCGAAAGCAATGCGCCGCGTTGGACTTAGCCGCTGGTTGGACGGGTCGGCTCGCGAGCGAGGCGTTCGGGTCCGACGGCCGAAAGCAATGCGCCGCGTTGGACTTAGCCGCTGGTTGGAGGGGTCGGCTCGCGAGCGAGGCGTTCGCGTCCGCCGGCCAAAAGCAACGCGCCGCGTTGGACTTAGCCGCTGGTTGGACGGGTCGGCTCGCGAGCGAGGCGTTCGCGTCCGCCGGCCAAAAGCAATGCGCCGCGTTGGACTTAGCCGCTGGTTGGAGGGGTCGGCTCGCGAGCGAGGCGTTCGGGTCCGACGGCCGAAAGCAATGCGCCGCGTTGGACTTAGCCGCTGTTTGGACGGGTCGGCTCGCGAGCGAGGCGTTCGCGTCCGCCGGCCGAAAGCAATGCACCGCGTTGGACTTAGCCGCTGGTTGGACGGGTCGGCTCGCGAGCGAGGCGTTCGCGTCCGCCGGCCAAAAGCAATGCGCCGCGTTGGACTTAGCCGCTGGTTGGACGGGTCGCTCGCGAGCGAGGCGTTCGGGTCCGACGGCCGAAAGCAATGCGCCGCGTTGGACTTAGCCGCTGGTTGGACGGGTCGGCTCGCGAGCGAGGCGTTCGGGTCCGCCGGCCAAAAGCAATGCGCCGCGTTGGACTTAGCCGCTGGTTGGACGGGTCGGCTCGCGAGCGAGGCGTTCGGGTCCGACGGCCGAAAGCAATGCGCCGCGTTGGACTTAGCCGCTGGTTGGACGGGTCGGCTCGCGAGCGAGGCGTTCGGGTCCGCCGGCCAAAAGCAATGCGCCGCGTTGGACTTAGCCGCTGGTTGGACGGGTCGGCTCGCGAGCGAGGCGTTCGGGTCCGACGGCCGAAAGCAATGCGCCGCGTTGGACTTAGCCGCTGGTTGGACGGGTCGGCTCGCGAGCGAAGCGTTCGGGTCCGCCGGCCAAAAGCAATGCGCCGCGTTGGACTTAGCCGCTGGTTGGACGGGTCGGCTCGCGAGCGAGGCGTTCGGGTCCGACGGCCGAAAGCAATGCGCCGCGTTGGACTTAGCCGCTGGTTGGACGGGTCGGCTCGCGAGCGAGGCGTTCGGGTCCGACGGCCGAAAGCAATGCGCCGCGTTGGACTTAGCCGCTGGTTGGAGGGGTCGGCTCGCGAGCGAGGCGTTCGCGTCCGCCGGCCAAAAGCAACGCGCCGCGTTGGACTTAGCCGCTGGTTGGACGGGTCGGCTCGCGAGCGAGGCATTCGCGTCCGCCGGCCAAAAGCAATGCGCCGCGTTGGACTTAGCCGCTGGTTGGACGGGTCGGCTCGCGAGCGAGGCGTTCGCGTCCGCCGGCCAAAAGCAATGCGCCGCGTTGGACTTAGCCGCTGTTTGGACGAGTCGGCTCGCGAGCGAGGCGTTCGGGTCCGACGGCCGAAAGCAATGCGCCGCGTTGGACTTAGCCGCTGGTTGGACGGGTCGGCTCGCGAGCGAGGCGTTCGGGTCCGCCGGCCAAAAGCAATGCGCCGCGTTGGACTTAGCCGCTGGTTGGACGGGTCGGCTCGCGAGCGAGGCGTTCGGGTCCGCCGGCCAAAAGCAATGCGCCGCGTTGGACTTAGCCGCTGGTTGGAGGGGTCGGCTCGCGAGCGAGGCGTTTGCGTCCGCCGGCCGAAAGCAATGCGCCGCGTTGGACTTAGCCGCTGGTTGGAGGGGTCGGCTCGCGAGCGAGGCGTTCGGGTCCGTCGGCCGAAAGCAATGCGCTGCGTTGGACTTAGCCGCTGGTTGGACGGGTCGGCTCGCGAGCGAGGCTTTCGCGTCCGCCGGCCGAAAGCAATGCGCCGCGTTGGACTTAGCCGCTGGTTGGAGGGGTCGGCTCGCGAGCGAGGCGTTTGCGTCCGCCGGCCGAAAGCAATGCGCCGCGTTGGACTTAGCCGCTGGTTGGAGGGGTCGGCTCGCGAGCGAGGCGTTCGGGTCCGTCGGCCGAAAGCAATGCGCCGCGTTGGACTTAGCCGCTGGTTGGACGGGTCGGCTCGCGAGCGAGGCTTTCGCGTCCGCCGGCCGAAAGCAATGCGCCGCGTTGGACTTAGCCGCTGGTTGGAGGGGTCGGCTCGCGAGCGAGGCGTTTGCGTCCGCCGGCCGAAAGCAATGCGCCGCGTTGGACTTAGCCGCTGGTTGGACGGGTCGGCTCGCGAGCGAGGCGTTCGGGTCCGCCGGCCAAAAGCAATGCGCCGCGTTGGACTTAGCCGCTGGTTGGACGGGTCGGCTCGCGAGCGAGGCGTTCGCGTCCGCCGGCCGAAAGCAATGCACCGCGTTGGACTTAGCCGCTGGTTGGACGGGTCGGCTCGCGAGCGAGGCGTTCGCGTCCGCCGGCCAAAAGCAATGCGCCGCGTTGGACTTAGCCGCTGGTTGGAGGGGTCGGCTCGCGAGCGAGGCGTTCGGGTCCGACGGCCGAAAGCAATGCGCCGCGTTGGACTTAGCCGCTGTTTGGACGGGTCGGCTCGCGAGCGAGGCGTTCGCGTCCGCCGGCCGAAAGCAATGCACCGCGTTGGACTTAGCCGCTGGTTGGACGGGTCGGCTCGCGAGCGAGGCGTTCGCGTCCGCCGGCCAAAAGCAATGCGCCGCGTTGGACTTAGCCGCTGGTTGGACGGGTCGGCTCGCGAGCGAGGCGTTCGGGTCCGCCGGCCGAAAGCAATGCGCCGCGTTGGACTTAGCCGCTGGTTGGACGGGTCGGCTCGCGAGCGAGGCGTTCGGGTCCGTCGGCCGAAAGCAATGCGCCGCGCTGGACTTAGCCGCTGGTTGGACGGGTCGGCTCGCGAGCGAAGCGTTCGGGTCCGCCGGCCAAAAGCAATGCGCCGCGTTGGACTTAGCCGCTGGTTGGACGGGTCGGCTCGCGAGCGAGGCGTTCGGGTCCGACGGCCGAAAGCAATGCGCCGCGTTGGACTTAGCCGCTGGTTGGACGGGTCGGCTCGCGAGCGAGGCGTTCGGGTCCGACGGCCGAAAGCAATGCGCCGCGTTGGACTTAGCCGCTGGTTGGAGGGGTCGGCTCGCGAGCGAGGCGTTCGCGTCCGCCGGCCAAAAGCAACGCGCCGCGTTGGACTTAGCCGCTGGTTGGACGGGTCGGCTCGCGAGCGAGGCATTCGCGTCCGCCGGCCAAAAGCAATGCGCCGCGTTGGACTTAGCCGCTGGTTGGACGGGTCGGCTCGCGAGCGAGGCGTTCGCGTCCGCCGGCCAAAAGCAATGCGCCGCGTTGGACTTAGCCGCTGTTTGGACGAGTCGGCTCGCGAGCGAGGCGTTCGGGTCCGACGGCCGAAAGCAATGCGCCGCGTTGGACTTAGCCGCTGGTTGGACGGGTCGGCTCGCGAGCGAGGCGTTCGGGTCTGCCGGCCAAAAGCAATGCGCCGCGTTGGACTTAGCCGCTGGTTGGACGGGTCGGCTCGCGAGCGAGGCGTTCGGGTCCGCCGGCCAAAAGCAATGCGCCGCGTTGGACTTAGCCGCTGGTTGGACGGGTCGGCTCGCGAGCGAGGCGTTCGCGTCGGCCGGCCAAAAGCAATGCGCCGCGTTGGACTTAGCCGCTGGTTGGACGGGTCGGCTCGCGAGCGAGGCGTTCGGGTCCGACGGCCGAAAGCAATGCGCCGCGTTGGACTTAGCCGCTGTTTGGACGGGTCGGCTCGCGAGCGAGGCGTTCGCGTCCGCCGGCCGAAAGCAATGCGCCGCGTTGGACTTAGCCGCTGGTTGGACGGGTCGGCTCGCGAGCGAGGCGTTCGCGTCCGCCGGCCAAAAGCAATGCGCCGCGTTGGACTTAGCCGCTGGTTGGACGGGTCGCTCGCGAGCGAGGCGTTCGGGTCCGACGGCCGAAAGCAATGCGCCGCGTTGGACTTAGCCGCTGGTTGGACGGGTCGGCTCGCGAGCGAGGCGTTCGGGTCCGCCGGCCAAAAGCAATGCGCCGCGTTGGACTTAGCCGCTGGTTGGACGGGTCGCTCGCGAGCGAGGCGTTCGGGTCCGACGGCCGAAAGCAATGCGCCGCGTTGGACTTAGCCGCTGGTTGGACGGGTCGGCTCGCGAGCGAGGCGTTCGGGTCCGCCGGCCAAAAGCAATGCGCCGCGTTGGACTTAGCCGCTGGTTGGACGGGTCGGCTCGCGAGCGAGGCGTTCGGGTCCGCCGGCCAAAAGCAATGCGCCGCGTTGGACTTAGCCGCTCCGCCGGCCAAAAGCAATGCGCCGCGTTGGACTTAGCCGCTGGTTGGACGGGTCGGCTCGCGAGCGAGGCGTTCGGGTCCGACGGCCGAAAGCAATGCGCCGCGTTGGACTTAGCCGCTGGTTGGAGGGGTCGGCTCGCGAGCGAGGCGTTCGGGTCCGACGGCCGAAAGCAATGCGCCGCGTTGGACTTAGCCGCTGGTTGGACGGGTCGGCTCGCGAGCGAAGCGTTCGGGTCCGCCGGCCAAAAGCAATGCGCCGCGTTGGACTTAGCCGCTGGTTGGACGGGTCGGCTCGCGAGCGAGGCGTTCGCGTCCGCCGGCCAAAAGCAATGCGCCGCGTTGGACTTAGCCGCTGGTTGGACGGGTCGGTTCGCGAGCGAGGCGTTCGGGTCCGACGGCCGAAAGCAATGCGCCGCGTTGGACTTAGCCGCTGTTTGGTCGGGTCGGCTCGCGAGCGAGGCGTTCGCGTCCGCCGGCCGAAAGCAATGCGCCGCGTTGGACTTAGCCGCTGGTTGGACGGGTCGGCTCGCGAGCGAGGCGTTCGCGTCCGCCGGCCAAAAGCAATGCGCCGCGTTGGACTTAGCCGCTGGTTGGACGGGTCGGCTCGCGAGCGAGGCGTTCGGGTCCGCCGGCCGAAAGCAATGCGCCGCGTTGGACTTAGCCGCTGTTTGGACGGGTCGGCTCGCGAGCGAGGCGTTCGCGTCCGCCGGCCAAAAGCAATGCGCCGCGTTGGACTTAGCCGCTTTTTGGACGGGTCGGCTCGCGAGCGAGGCGTTCGGGTCCGACGGCCGAAAGCAATGCGCCGCGTTGGACTTAGCCGCTGGATGGACGGGTCGGCTCGCGAGCGAGGCGTTCGGGTCCGCCGGCCGAAAGCAATGCGCCGCGTTGGACTTAGCCGCTGGTTGGACGGGTCGGCTCGCGAGCGAGGCGTTCGCGTCCGCCGGCCAAAAGCAATGCGCCGCGTTGGACTTAGCCGCTGGTTGGACGGGTCGGTTCGCGAGCGAGGCGTTCGGGTCCGACGGCCGAAAGCAATGCGCTGCGTTGGACTTAGCCGCTGTTTGGTCGGGTCGGCTCGCGAGCGAGGCGTTCGCGTCCGCCGGCCGAAAGCAATGCGCCGCGTTGGACTTAGCCGCTGGTTGGACGGGTCGGCTCGCGAGCGAGGCGTTCGCGTCCGCCGGCCAAAAGCAATGCGCCGCGTTGGACTTAGCCGCTGGTTGGAGGGGTCGGCTCGCGAGCGAGGCGTTTGCGTCCGCCGGCCGAAAGCAATGCGCCGCGTTGGACTTAGCCGCTGGTTGGAGGGGTCGGCTCGCGAGCGAGGCGTTCGGGTCCGTCGGCCGAAAGCAATGCGCCGCGTTGGACTTAGCCGCTGGTTGGACGGGTCGGCTCGCGAGCGAGGCTTTCGCGTCCGCCGGCCGAAAGCAATGCGCCGCGTTGGACTTAGCCGCTGGTTGGAGGGGTCGGCTCGCGAGCGAGGCGTTTGCGTCCGCCGGCCGAAAGCAATGCGCCGCGTTGGACTTAGCCGCTGGTTGGAGGGGTCGGCTCGCGAGCGAGGCGTTCGGGTCCGTCGGCCGAAAGCAATGCGCCGCGTTGGACTTAGCCGCTGGTTGGACGGGTCGGCTCGCGAGCGAGGCTTTCGCGTCCGCCGGCCGAAAGCAATGCGCCGCGTTGGACTTAGCCGCTGGTTGGAGGGGTCGGCTCGCGAGCGAGGCGTTTGCGTCCGCCGGCCGAAAGCAATGCGCCGCGTTGGACTTAGCCGCTGGTTGGACGGGTCGGCTCGCGAGCGAGGCGTTCGGGTCCGCCGGCCAAAAGCAATGCGCCGCGTTGGACTTAGCCGCTGGTTGGACGGGTCGGCTCGCGAGCGAGGCGTTCGCGTCCGCCGGCCGAAAGCAATGCACCGCGTTGGACTTAGCCGCTGGTTGGACGGGTCGGCTCGCGAGCGAGGCGTTCGCGTCCGCCGGCCAAAAGCAATGCGCCGCGTTGGACTTAGCCGCTGGTTGGAGGGGTCGGCTCGCGAGCGAGGCGTTCGGGTCCGACGGCCGAAAGCAATGCGCCGCGTTGGACTTAGCCGCTGTTTGGACGGGTCGGCTCGCGAGCGAGGCGTTCGCGTCCGCCGGCCGAAAGCAATGCACCGCGTTGGACTTAGCCGCTGGTTGGACGGGTCGGCTCGCGAGCGAGGCGTTCGCGTCCGCCGGCCAAAAGCAATGCGCCGCGTTGGACTTAGCCGCTGGTTGGACGGGTCGCTCGCGAGCGAGGCGTTCGGGTCCGACGGCCGAAAGCAATGCGCCGCGTTGGACTTAGCCGCTGGTTGGACGGGTCGGCTCGCGAGCGAGGCGTTCGGGTCCGCCGGCCAAAAGCAATGCGCCGCGTTGGACTTAGCCGCTGGTTGGACGGGTCGGCTCGCGAGCGAGGCGTTCGGGTCCGACGGCCGAAAGCAATGCGCCGCGTTGGACTTAGCCGCTGGTTGGACGGGTCGGCTCGCGAGCGAGGCGTTCGGGTCCGCCGGCCAAAAGCAATGCGCCGCGTTGGACTTAGCCGCTGGTTGGACGGGTCGGCTCGCGAGCGAGGCGTTCGGGTCCGACGGCCGAAAGCAATGCGCCGCGTTGGACTTAGCCGCTGGTTGGACGGGTCGGCTCGCGAGCGAAGCGTTCGGGTCCGCCGGCCAAAAGCAATGCGCCGCGTTGGACTTAGCCGCTGGTTGGACGGGTCGGCTCGCGAGCGAGGCGTTCGGGTCCGACGGCCGAAAGCAATGCGCCGCGTTGGACTTAGCCGCTGGTTGGACGGGTCGGCTCGCGAGCGAGGCGTTCGGGTCCGACGGCCGAAAGCAATGCGCCGCGTTGGACTTAGCCGCTGGTTGGAGGGGTCGGCTCGCGAGCGAGGCGTTCGCGTCCGCCGGCCAAAAGCAACGCGCCGCGTTGGACTTAGCCGCTGGTTGGACGGGTCGGCTCGCGAGCGAGGCATTCGCGTCCGCCGGCCAAAAGCAATGCGCCGCGTTGGACTTAGCCGCTGGTTGGACGGGTCGGCTCGCGAGCGAGGCGTTCGGGTCCGACGGCCGAAAGCAATGCGCCGCGTTGGACTTAGCCGCTGGTTGGACGGGTCGGCTCGCGAGCGAGGCGTTCGGGTCTGCCGGCCAAAAGCAATGCGCCGCGTTGGACTTAGCCGCTGGTTGGACGGGTCGGCTCGCGAGCGAGGCTTTCGCGTCCGCCGGCCGAAAGCAATGCGCCGCGTTGGACTTAGCCGCTGGTTGGAGGGGTCGGCTCGCGAGCGAGGCGTTTGCGTCCGCCGGCCGAAAGCAATGCGCCGCGTTGGACTTAGCCGCTGGTTGGACGGGTCGGCTCGCGAGCGAGGCTTTCGCGTCCGTCGGCCGAAAGCAATGCGCCGCGTTGGACTTAGCCGCTGGTTGGACGGGTCGGCTCGCGAGCGAGGCTTTCGCGTCCGCCGGCCGAAAGCAATGCGCCGCGTTGGACTTAGCCGCTGGTTGGAGGGGTCGGCTCGCGAGCGAGGCGTTTGCGTCCGCCGGCCGAAAGCAATGCGCCGCGTTGGACTTAGCCGCTGGTTGGAGGGGTCGGCTCGCGAGCGAGGCGTTTGCGTCCGCCGGCCGAAAGCAATGCACCGCGTTGGACTTAGCCGCTGGTTGGACGGGTCGGCTCGCGAGCGAGGCGTTCGCGTCCGCCGGCCAAAAGCAATGCGCCGCGTTGGACTTAGCCGCTGGTTGGACGGGTCGCTCGCGAGCGAGGCGTTCGGGTCCGACGGCCGAAAGCAATGCGCCGCGTTGGACTTAGCCGCTGGTTGGACGGGTCGGCTCGCGAGCGAGGCGTTCGGGTCCGCCGGCCAAAAGCAATGCGCCGCGTTGGACTTAGCCGCTGGTTGGACGGGTCGGCTCGCGAGCGAAGCGTTCGGGTCCGCCGGCCAAAAGCAATGCGCCGCGTTGGACTTAGCCGCTGGTTGGACGGGTCGGCTCGCGAGCGAGGCGTTCGGGTCCGCCGGCCAAAAGCAATGCGCCGCGTTGGACGTAGCCGCTGGTTGGACGGGTCGGCTCGCGAGCGAGGCGTTCGGGTCCGACGGCCGAAAGCAATGCGCCGCGTTGGACTTAGCCGCTGGTTGGACGGGTCGGCTCGCGAGCGAAGCGTTCGGGTCCGCCGGCCAAAAGCAATGCGCCGCGTTGGACTTAGCCGCTGGTTGGACGGGTCGGCTCGCGAGCGAGGCGTTCGGGTCCGACGGCCGAAAGCAATGCGCCGCGTTGGACTTAGCCGCTGGTTGGACGGGTCGGCTCGCGAGCGAGGCGTTCGGGTCCGACGGCCGAAAGCAATGCGCCGCGTTGGACTTAGCCGCTGGTTGGAGGGGTCGGCTCGCGAGCGAGGCGTTCGCGTCCGCCGGCCAAAAGCAACGCGCCGCGTTGGACTTAGCCGCTGGTTGGACGGGTCGGCTCGCGAGCGAGGCATTCGCGTCCGCCGGCCAAAAGCAATGCGCCGCGTTGGACTTAGCCGCTGGTTGGACGGGTCGGCTCGCGAGCGAGGCGTTCGCGTCCGCCGGCCAAAAGCAATGCGCCGCGTTGGACTTAGCCGCTGGTTGGAGGGGTCGGCTCGCGAGCGAGGCGTTCGGGTCCGACGGCCGAAAGCAATGCGCCGCGTTGGACTTAGCCGCTGTTTGGACGGGTCGGCTCGCGAGCGAGGCGTTCGCGTCCGCCGGCCGAAAGCAATGCACCGCGTTGGACTTAGCCGCTGGTTGGACGGGTCGGCTCGCGAGCGAGGCGTTCGCGTCCGCCGGCCAAAAGCAATGCGCCGCGTTGGACTTAGCCGCTGGTTGGACGGGTCGCTCGCGAGCGAGGCGTTCGGGTCCGACGGCCGAAAGCAATGCGCCGCGTTGGACTTAGCCGCTGGTTGGACGGGTCGGCTCGCGAGCGAGGCGTTCGGGTCCGCCGGCCAAAAGCAATGCGCCGCGTTGGACTTAGCCGCTGGTTGGACGGGTCGGCTCGCGAGCGAGGCGTTCGGGTCCGACGGCCGAAAGCAATGCGCCGCGTTGGACTTAGCCGCTGGTTGGACGGGTCGGCTCGCGAGCGAGGCGTTCGGGTCCGCCGGCCAAAAGCAATGCGCCGCGTTGGACTTAGCCGCTGGTTGGACGGGTCGGCTCGCGAGCGAGGCGTTCGGGTCCGACGGCCGAAAGCAATGCGCCGCGTTGGACTTAGCCGCTGGTTGGACGGGTCGGCTCGCGAGCGAAGCGTTCGGGTCCGCCGGCCAAAAGCAATGCGCCGCGTTGGACTTAGCCGCTGGTTGGACGGGTCGGCTCGCGAGCGAGGCGTTCGGGTCCGACGGCCGAAAGCAATGCGCCGCGTTGGACTTAGCCGCTGGTTGGACGGGTCGGCTCGCGAGCGAGGCGTTCGGGTCCGACGGCCGAAAGCAATGCGCCGCGTTGGACTTAGCCGCTGGTTGGAGGGGTCGGCTCGCGAGCGAGGCGTTCGCGTCCGCCGGCCAAAAGCAACGCGCCGCGTTGGACTTAGCCGCTGGTTGGACGGGTCGGCTCGCGAGCGAGGCATTCGCGTCCGCCGGCCAAAAGCAATGCGCCGCGTTGGACTTAGCCGCTGGTTGGACGGGTCGGCTCGCGAGCGAGGCGTTCGCGTCCGCCGGCCAAAAGCAATGCGCCGCGTTGGACTTAGCCGCTGTTTGGACGAGTCGGCTCGCGAGCGAGGCGTTCGGGTCCGACGGCCGAAAGCAATGCGCCGCGTTGGACTTAGCCGCTGGTTGGACGGGTCGGCTCGCGAGCGAGGCGTTCGGGTCCGCCGGCCAAAAGCAATGCGCCGCGTTGGACTTAGCCGCTGGTTGGACGGGTCGGCTCGCGAGCGAGGCGTTCGGGTCCGCCGGCCAAAAGCAATGCGCCGCGTTGGACTTAGCCGCTGTTTGGACGGGTCGGCTCGCGAGCGAGGCGTTCGCGTCCGCCGGCCGAAAGCAATGCACCGCGTTGGACTTAGCCGCTGGTTGGACGGGTCGGCTCGCGAGCGAGGCGTTCGCGTCCGCCGGCCAAAAGCAATGCGCCGCGTTGGACTTAGCCGCTGGTTGGACGGGTCGGCTCGCGAGCGAGGCTTTCGCGTCCGCCGGCCGAAAACAATGCGCCGCGTTGGACTTAGCCGCTGGTTGGAGGGGTCGGCTCGCGAGCGAGGCTTTCGCGTCCGCCGGCCGAAAGCAATGCGCCGCGTTGGACTTAGCCGCTGGTTGGAGGGGTCGGCTCGCGAGCGAGGCGTTTGCGTCCGCCGGCCGAAAGCAATGCGCCGCGTTGGACTTAGCCGCTGGTTGGAGGGGTCGGCTCGCGAGCGAGGCGTTCGGGTCCGTCGGCCGAAAGCAATGCGCCGCGTTGGACTTAGCCGCTGGTTGGACGGGTCGGCTCGCGAGCGAGGCTTTCGCGTCCGCCGGCCGAAAGCAATGCGCCGCGTTGGACTTAGCCGCTGGTTGGAGGGGTCGGCTCGCGAGCGAGGCGTTTGCGTCCGCCGGCCGAAAGCAATGCGCCGCGTTGGACTTAGCCGCTGGTTGGAGGGGTCGGCTCGCGAGCGAGGCGTTCGGGTCCGTCGGCCGAAAGCAATGCGCCGCGTTGGACTTAGCCGCTGGTTGGACGGGTCGGCTCGCGAGCGAGGCTTTCGCGTCCGCCGGCCGAAAGCAATGCGCCGCGTTGGACTTAGCCGCTGGTTGGAGGGGTCGGCTCGCGAGCGAGGCGTTTGCGTCCGCCGGCCGAAAGCAATGCGCCGCGTTGGACTTAGCCGCTGGTTGGACGGGTCGGCTCGCGAGCGAGGCGTTCGGGTCCGCCGGCCAAAAGCAATGCGCCGCGTTGGACTTAGCCGCTGGTTGGACGGGTCGGCTCGCGAGCGAGGCGTTCGCGTCCGCCGGCCGAAAGCAATGCACCGCGTTGGACTTAGCCGCTGGTTGGACGGGTCGGCTCGCGAGCGAGGCGTTCGCGTCCGCCGGCCAAAAGCAATGCGCCGCGTTGGACTTAGCCGCTGGTTGGAGGGGTCGGCTCGCGAGCGAGGCGTTCGGGTCCGACGGCCGAAAGCAATGCGCCGCGTTGGACTTAGCCGCTGTTTGGACGGGTCGGCTCGCGAGCGAGGCGTTCGCGTCCGCCGGCCGAAAGCAATGCACCGCGTTGGACTTAGCCGCTGGTTGGACGGGTCGGCTCGCGAGCGAGGCGTTCGCGTCCGCCGGCCAAAAGCAATGCGCCGCGTTGGACTTAGCCGCTGGTTGGACGGGTCGCTCGCGAGCGAGGCGTTCGGGTCCGACGGCCGAAAGCAATGCGCCGCGTTGGACTTAGCCGCTGGTTGGACGGGTCGGCTCGCGAGCGAGGCGTTCGGGTCCGCCGGCCAAAAGCAATGCGCCGCGTTGGACTTAGCCGCTGGTTGGACGGGTCGGCTCGCGAGCGAGGCGTTCGGGTCCGACGGCCGAAAGCAATGCGCCGCGTTGGACTTAGCCGCTGGTTGGACGGGTCGGCTCGCGAGCGAGGCGTTCGGGTCCGCCGGCCAAAAGCAATGCGCCGCGTTGGACTTAGCCGCTGGTTGGACGGGTCGGCTCGCGAGCGAGGCGTTCGGGTCCGACGGCCGAAAGCAATGCGCCGCGTTGGACTTAGCCGCTGGTTGGACGGGTCGGCTCGCGAGCGAAGCGTTCGGGTCCGCCGGCCAAAAGCAATGCGCCGCGTTGGACTTAGCCGCTGGTTGGACGGGTCGGCTCGCGAGCGAGGCGTTCGGGTCCGACGGCCGAAAGCAATGCGCCGCGTTGGACTTAGCCGCTGGTTGGACGGGTCGGCTCGCGAGCGAGGCGTTCGGGTCCGACGGCCGAAAGCAATGCGCCGCGTTGGACTTAGCCGCTGGTTGGAGGGGTCGGCTCGCGAGCGAGGCGTTCGCGTCCGCCGGCCAAAAGCAACGCGCCGCGTTGGACTTAGCCGCTGGTTGGACGGGTCGGCTCGCGAGCGAGGCATTCGCGTCCGCCGGCCAAAAGCAATGCGCCGCGTTGGACTTAGCCGCTGGTTGGACGGGTCGGCTCGCGAGCGAGGCGTTCGCGTCCGCCGGCCAAAAGCAATGCGCCGCGTTGGACTTAGCCGCTGTTTGGACGAGTCGGCTCGCGAGCGAGGCGTTCGGGTCCGACGGCCGAAAGCAATGCGCCGCGTTGGACTTAGCCGCTGGTTGGACGGGTCGGCTCGCGAGCGAGGCGTTCGGGTCCGCCGGCCAAAAGCAATGCGCCGCGTTGGACTTAGCCGCTGGTTGGACGGGTCGGCTCGCGAGCGAGGCGTTCGGGTCCGCCGGCCAAAAGCAATGCGCCGCGTTGGACTTAGCCGCTGTTTGGACGGGTCGGCTCGCGAGCGAGGCGTTCGCGTCCGCCGGCCGAAAGCAATGCACCGCGTTGGACTTAGCCGCTGGTTGGACGGGTCGGCTCGCGAGCGAGGCGTTCGCGTCCGCCGGCCAAAAGCAATGCGCCGCGTTGGACTTAGCCGCTGGTTGGACGGGTCGGCTCGCGAGCGAGGCTTTCGCGTCCGCCGGCCGAAAGCAATGCGCCGCGTTGGACTTAGCCGCTGGTTGGAGGGGTCGGCTCGCGAGCGAGGCTTTCGCGTCCGCCGGCCGAAAGCAATGCGCCGCGTTGGACTTAGCCGCTGGTTGGAGGGGTCGGCTCGCGAGCGAGGCGTTTGCGTCCGCCGGCCGAAAGCAATGCGCCGCGTTGGACTTAGCCGCTGGTTGGAGGGGTCGGCTCGCGAGCGAGGCGTTCGGGTCCGTCGGCCGAAAGCAATGCGCCGCGTTGGACTTAGCCGCTGGTTGGACGGGTCGGCTCGCGAGCGAGGCTTTCGCGTCCGCCGGCCGAAAGCAATGCGCCGCGTTGGACTTAGCCGCTGGTTGGAGGGGTCGGCTCGCGAGCGAGGCGTTTGCGTCCGCCGGCCGAAAGCAATGCGCCGCGTTGGACTTAGCCGCTGGTTGGAGGGGTCGGCTCGCGAGCGAGGCGTTCGGGTCCGTCGGCCGAAAGCAATGCGCCGCGTTGGACTTAGCCGCTGGTTGGACGGGTCGGCTCGCGAGCGAGGCTTTCGCGTCCGCCGGCCGAAAGCAATGCGCCGCGTTGGACTTAGCCGCTGGTTGGAGGGGTCGGCTCGCGAGCGAGGCGTTTGCGTCCGCCGGCCGAAAGCAATGCGCCGCGTTGGACTTAGCCGCTGGTTGGACGGGTCGGCTCGCGAGCGAGGCGTTCGGGTCCGCCGGCCAAAAGCAATGCGCCGCGTTGGACTTAGCCGCTGGTTGGACGGGTCGGCTCGCGAGCGAGGCGTTCGCGTCCGCCGGCCGAAAGCAATGCACCGCGTTGGACTTAGCCGCTGGTTGGACGGGTCGGCTCGCGAGCGAGGCGTTCGCGTCCGCCGGCCAAAAGCAATGCGCCGCGTTGGACTTAGCCGCTGGTTGGAGGGGTCGGCTCGCGAGCGAGGCGTTCGGGTCCGACGGCCGAAAGCAATGCGCCGCGTTGGACTTAGCCGCTGTTTGGACGGGTCGGCTCGCGAGCGAGGCGTTCGCGTCCGCCGGCCGAAAGCAATGCACCGCGTTGGACTTAGCCGCTGGTTGGACGGGTCGGCTCGCGAGCGAGGCGTTCGCGTCCGCCGGCCAAAAGCAATGCGCCGCGTTGGACTTAGCCGCTGGTTGGACGGGTCGGCTCGCGAGCGAGGCGTTCGGGTCCGCCGGCCAAAAGCAATGCGCCGCGTTGGACTTAGCCGCTGGTTGGACGGGTCGGCTCGCGAGCGAGGCGTTCGCGTCCGCCGGCCGAAAGCAATGCACCGCGTTGGACTTAGCCGCTGGTTGGACGGGTCGGCTCGCGAGCGAGGCGTTCGCGTCCGCCGGCCAAAAGCAATGCGCCGCGTTGGACTTAGCCGCTGGTTGGAGGGGTCGGCTCGCGAGCGAGGCGTTCGGGTCCGACGGCCGAAAGCAATGCGCCGCGTTGGACTTAGCCGCTGTTTGGACGGGTCGGCTCGCGAGCGAGGCGTTCGCGTCCGCCGGCCGAAAGCAATGCACCGCGTTGGACTTAGCCGCTGGTTGGACGGGTCGGCTCGCGAGCGAGGCGTTCGCGTCCGCCGGCCAAAAGCAATGCGCCGCGTTGGACTTAGCCGCTGGTTGGACGGGTCGCTCGCGAGCGAGGCGTTCGGGTCCGACGGCCGAAAGCAATGCGCCGCGTTGGACTTAGCCGCTGGTTGGACGGGTCGGCTCGCGAGCGAGGCGTTCGGGTCCGCCGGCCAAAAGCAATGCGCCGCGTTGGACTTAGCCGCTGGTTGGACGGGTCGGCTCGCGAGCGAGGCGTTCGGGTCCGACGGCCGAAAGCAATGCGCCGCGTTGGACTTAGCCGCTGGTTGGACGGGTCGGCTCGCGAGCGAGGCGTTCGGGTCCGCCGGCCAAAAGCAATGCGCCGCGTTGGACTTAGCCGCTGGTTGGACGGGTCGGCTCGCGAGCGAGGCGTTCGGGTCCGACGGCCGAAAGCAATGCGCCGCGTTGGACTTAGCCGCTGGTTGGACGGGTCGGCTCGCGAGCGAAGCGTTCGGGTCCGCCGGCCAAAAGCAATGCGCCGCGTTGGACTTAGCCGCTGGTTGGACGGGTCGGCTCGCGAGCGAGGCGTTCGGGTCCGACGGCCGAAAGCAATGCGCCGCGTTGGACTTAGCCGCTGGTTGGACGGGTCGGCTCGCGAGCGAGGCGTTCGGGTCCGACGGCCGAAAGCAATGCGCCGCGTTGGACTTAGCCGCTGGTTGGAGGGGTCGGCTCGCGAGCGAGGCGTTCGCGTCCGCCGGCCAAAAGCAACGCGCCGCGTTGGACTTAGCCGCTGGTTGGACGGGTCGGCTCGCGAGCGAGGCATTCGCGTCCGCCGGCCAAAAGCAATGCGCCGCGTTGGACTTAGCCGCTGGTTGGACGGGTCGGCTCGCGAGCGAGGCGTTCGGGTCCGACGGCCGAAAGCAATGCGCCGCGTTGGACTTAGCCGCTGGTTGGACGGGTCGGCTCGCGAGCGAGGCGTTCGGGTCTGCCGGCCAAAAGCAATGCGCCGCGTTGGACTTAGCCGCTGGTTGGACGGGTCGGCTCGCGAGCGAGGCGTTCGG
The DNA here is from genome assembly GCF_024137725.1 of Prorops nasuta. Classification (NCBI taxonomy): domain Eukaryota; kingdom Metazoa; phylum Arthropoda; class Insecta; order Hymenoptera; family Bethylidae; genus Prorops; species Prorops nasuta. The sequence goes on along the minus strand of NW_027116831.1, from coordinate 2,520,530 downwards.
GTCCGCCGGCCAAAAGCAATGCGCCGCGTTGGACTTAGCCGCTGTTTGGACGGGTCGGCTCGCGAGCGAGGCGTTCGCGTCCGCCGGCCGAAAGCAATGCACCGCGTTGGACTTAGCCGCTGGTTGGACGGGTCGGCTCGCGAGCGAGGCGTTCGCGTCCGCCGGCCAAAAGCAATGCGCCGCGTTGGACTTAGCCGCTGGTTGGACGGGTCGGCTCGCGAGCGAGGCTTTCGCGTCCGCCGGCCGAAAGCAATGCGCCGCGTTGGACTTAGCCGCTGGTTGGAGGGGTCGGCTCGCGAGCGAGGCGTTTGCGTCCGCCGGCCGAAAGCAATGCGCCGCGTTGGACTTAGCCGCTGGTTGGACGGGTCGGCTCGCGAGCGAGGCTTTCGCGTCCGTCGGCCGAAAGCAATGCGCCGCGTTGGACTTAGCCGCTGGTTGGACGGGTCGGCTCGCGAGCGAGGCTTTCGCGTCCGCCGGCCGAAAGCAATGCGCCGCGTTGGACTTAGCCGCTGGTTGGAGGGGTCGGCTCGCGAGCGAGGCGTTTGCGTCCGCCGGCCGAAAGCAATGCGCCGCGTTGGACTTAGCCGCTGGTTGGAGGGGTCGGCTCGCGAGCGAGGCGTTTGCGTCCGCCGGCCGAAAGCAATGCACCGCGTTGGACTTAGCCGCTGGTTGGACGGGTCGGCTCGCGAGCGAGGCGTTCGCGTCCGCCGGCCAAAAGCAATGCGCCGCGTTGGACTTAGCCGCTGGTTGGACGGGTCGCTCGCGAGCGAGGCGTTCGGGTCCGACGGCCGAAAGCAATGCGCCGCGTTGGACTTAGCCGCTGGTTGGACGGGTCGGCTCGCGAGCGAGGCGTTCGGGTCCGCCGGCCAAAAGCAATGCGCCGCGTTGGACTTAGCCGCTGGTTGGACGGGTCGGCTCGCGAGCGAAGCGTTCGGGTCCGCCGGCCAAAAGCAATGCGCCGCGTTGGACTTAGCCGCTGGTTGGACGGGTCGGCTCGCGAGCGAGGCGTTCGGGTCCGCCGGCCAAAAGCAATGCGCCGCGTTGGACTTAGCCGCTGGTTGGACGGGTCGGCTCGCGAGCGAGGCGTTCGGGTCCGACGGCCGAAAGCAATGCGCCGCGTTGGACTTAGCCGCTGGTTGGACGGGTCGGCTCGCGAGCGAAGCGTTCGGGTCCGCCGGCCAAAAGCAATGCGCCGCGTTGGACTTAGCCGCTGGTTGGACGGGTCGGCTCGCGAGCGAGGCGTTCGGGTCCGACGGCCGAAAGCAATGCGCCGCGTTGGACTTAGCCGCTGGTTGGACGGGTCGGCTCGCGAGCGAGGCGTTCGGGTCCGACGGCCGAAAGCAATGCGCCGCGTTGGACTTAGCCGCTGGTTGGAGGGGTCGGCTCGCGAGCGAGGCGTTCGCGTCCGCCGGCCAAAAGCAACGCGCCGCGTTGGACTTAGCCGCTGGTTGGACGGGTCGGCTCGCGAGCGAGGCATTCGCGTCCGCCGGCCAAAAGCAATGCGCCGCGTTGGACTTAGCCGCTGGTTGGACGGGTCGGCTCGCGAGCGAGGCGTTCGCGTCCGCCGGCCAAAAGCAATGCGCCGCGTTGGACTTAGCCGCTGGTTGGAGGGGTCGGCTCGCGAGCGAGGCGTTCGGGTCCGACGGCCGAAAGCAATGCGCCGCGTTGGACTTAGCCGCTGTTTGGACGGGTCGGCTCGCGAGCGAGGCGTTCGCGTCCGCCGGCCGAAAGCAATGCACCGCGTTGGACTTAGCCGCTGGTTGGACGGGTCGGCTCGCGAGCGAGGCGTTCGCGTCCGCCGGCCAAAAGCAATGCGCCGCGTTGGACTTAGCCGCTGGTTGGACGGGTCGCTCGCGAGCGAGGCGTTCGGGTCCGACGGCCGAAAGCAATGCGCCGCGTTGGACTTAGCCGCTGGTTGGACGGGTCGGCTCGCGAGCGAGGCGTTCGGGTCCGCCGGCCAAAAGCAATGCGCCGCGTTGGACTTAGCCGCTGGTTGGACGGGTCGGCTCGCGAGCGAGGCGTTCGGGTCCGACGGCCGAAAGCAATGCGCCGCGTTGGACTTAGCCGCTGGTTGGACGGGTCGGCTCGCGAGCGAGGCGTTCGGGTCCGCCGGCCAAAAGCAATGCGCCGCGTTGGACTTAGCCGCTGGTTGGACGGGTCGGCTCGCGAGCGAGGCGTTCGGGTCCGACGGCCGAAAGCAATGCGCCGCGTTGGACTTAGCCGCTGGTTGGACGGGTCGGCTCGCGAGCGAAGCGTTCGGGTCCGCCGGCCAAAAGCAATGCGCCGCGTTGGACTTAGCCGCTGGTTGGACGGGTCGGCTCGCGAGCGAGGCGTTCGGGTCCGACGGCCGAAAGCAATGCGCCGCGTTGGACTTAGCCGCTGGTTGGACGGGTCGGCTCGCGAGCGAGGCGTTCGGGTCCGACGGCCGAAAGCAATGCGCCGCGTTGGACTTAGCCGCTGGTTGGAGGGGTCGGCTCGCGAGCGAGGCGTTCGCGTCCGCCGGCCAAAAGCAACGCGCCGCGTTGGACTTAGCCGCTGGTTGGACGGGTCGGCTCGCGAGCGAGGCATTCGCGTCCGCCGGCCAAAAGCAATGCGCCGCGTTGGACTTAGCCGCTGGTTGGACGGGTCGGCTCGCGAGCGAGGCGTTCGCGTCCGCCGGCCAAAAGCAATGCGCCGCGTTGGACTTAGCCGCTGTTTGGACGAGTCGGCTCGCGAGCGAGGCGTTCGGGTCCGACGGCCGAAAGCAATGCGCCGCGTTGGACTTAGCCGCTGGTTGGACGGGTCGGCTCGCGAGCGAGGCGTTCGGGTCCGCCGGCCAAAAGCAATGCGCCGCGTTGGACTTAGCCGCTGGTTGGACGGGTCGGCTCGCGAGCGAGGCGTTCGGGTCCGCCGGCCAAAAGCAATGCGCCGCGTTGGACTTAGCCGCTGGTTGGAGGGGTCGGCTCGCGAGCGAGGCGTTTGCGTCCGCCGGCCGAAAGCAATGCGCCGCGTTGGACTTAGCCGCTGGTTGGAGGGGTCGGCTCGCGAGCGAGGCGTTCGGGTCCGTCGGCCGAAAGCAATGCGCTGCGTTGGACTTAGCCGCTGGTTGGACGGGTCGGCTCGCGAGCGAGGCTTTCGCGTCCGCCGGCCGAAAGCAATGCGCCGCGTTGGACTTAGCCGCTGGTTGGAGGGGTCGGCTCGCGAGCGAGGCGTTTGCGTCCGCCGGCCGAAAGCAATGCGCCGCGTTGGACTTAGCCGCTGGTTGGAGGGGTCGGCTCGCGAGCGAGGCGTTCGGGTCCGTCGGCCGAAAGCAATGCGCCGCGTTGGACTTAGCCGCTGGTTGGACGGGTCGGCTCGCGAGCGAGGCTTTCGCGTCCGCCGGCCGAAAGCAATGCGCCGCGTTGGACTTAGCCGCTGGTTGGAGGGGTCGGCTCGCGAGCGAGGCGTTTGCGTCCGCCGGCCGAAAGCAATGCGCCGCGTTGGACTTAGCCGCTGGTTGGACGGGTCGGCTCGCGAGCGAGGCGTTCGGGTCCGCCGGCCAAAAGCAATGCGCCGCGTTGGACTTAGCCGCTGGTTGGACGGGTCGGCTCGCGAGCGAGGCGTTCGCGTCCGCCGGCCGAAAGCAATGCACCGCGTTGGACTTAGCCGCTGGTTGGACGGGTCGGCTCGCGAGCGAGGCGTTCGCGTCCGCCGGCCAAAAGCAATGCGCCGCGTTGGACTTAGCCGCTGGTTGGAGGGGTCGGCTCGCGAGCGAGGCGTTCGGGTCCGACGGCCGAAAGCAATGCGCCGCGTTGGACTTAGCCGCTGTTTGGACGGGTCGGCTCGCGAGCGAGGCGTTCGCGTCCGCCGGCCGAAAGCAATGCACCGCGTTGGACTTAGCCGCTGGTTGGACGGGTCGGCTCGCGAGCGAGGCGTTCGCGTCCGCCGGCCAAAAGCAATGCGCCGCGTTGGACTTAGCCGCTGGTTGGACGGGTCGCTCGCGAGCGAGGCGTTCGGGTCCGACGGCCGAAAGCAATGCGCCGCGTTGGACTTAGCCGCTGGTTGGACGGGTCGGCTCGCGAGCGAGGCGTTCGCGTCCGCCGGCCAAAAGCAATGCGCCGCGTTGGACTTAGCCGCTTTTTGGACGGGTCGGCTCGCGAGCGAGGCGTTCGGGTCCGACGGCCGAAAGCAATGCGCCGCGTTGGACTTAGCCGCTGGATGGACGGGTCGGCTCGCGAGCGAGGCGTTCGGGTCCGCCGGCCGAAAGCAATGCGCCGCGTTGGACTTAGCCGCTGGTTGGACGGGTCGGCTCGCGAGCGAGGCGTTCGGGTCCGTCGGCCGAAAGCAATGCGCCGCGCTGGACTTAGCCGCTGGTTGGACGGGTCGGCTCGCGAGCGAAGCGTTCGGGTCCGCCGGCCAAAAGCAATGCGCCGCGTTGGACTTAGCCGCTGGTTGGACGGGTCGGCTCGCGAGCGAGGCGTTCGGGTCCGACGGCCGAAAGCAATGCGCCGCGTTGGACTTAGCCGCTGGTTGGACGGGTCGGCTCGCGAGCGAGGCGTTCGGGTCCGACGGCCGAAAGCAATGCGCCGCGTTGGACTTAGCCGCTGGTTGGAGGGGTCGGCTCGCGAGCGAGGCGTTCGCGTCCGCCGGCCAAAAGCAACGCGCCGCGTTGGACTTAGCCGCTGGTTGGACGGGTCGGCTCGCGAGCGAGGCATTCGCGTCCGCCGGCCAAAAGCAATGCGCCGCGTTGGACTTAGCCGCTGGTTGGACGGGTCGGCTCGCGAGCGAGGCGTTCGCGTCCGCCGGCCAAAAGCAATGCGCCGCGTTGGACTTAGCCGCTGTTTGGACGAGTCGGCTCGCGAGCGAGGCGTTCGGGTCCGACGGCCGAAAGCAATGCGCCGCGTTGGACTTAGCCGCTGGTTGGACGGGTCGGCTCGCGAGCGAGGCGTTCGGGTCTGCCGGCCAAAAGCAATGCGCCGCGTTGGACTTAGCCGCTGGTTGGACGGGTCGGCTCGCGAGCGAGGCGTTCGGGTCCGCCGGCCAAAAGCAATGCGCCGCGTTGGACTTAGCCGCTGGTTGGACGGGTCGGCTCGCGAGCGAGGCGTTCGCGTCGGCCGGCCAAAAGCAATGCGCCGCGTTGGACTTAGCCGCTGGTTGGACGGGTCGGCTCGCGAGCGAGGCGTTCGGGTCCGACGGCCGAAAGCAATGCGCCGCGTTGGACTTAGCCGCTGTTTGGACGGGTCGGCTCGCGAGCGAGGCGTTCGCGTCCGCCGGCCGAAAGCAATGCGCCGCGTTGGACTTAGCCGCTGGTTGGACGGGTCGGCTCGCGAGCGAGGCGTTCGCGTCCGCCGGCCAAAAGCAATGCGCCGCGTTGGACTTAGCCGCTGGTTGGACGGGTCGCTCGCGAGCGAGGCGTTCGGGTCCGACGGCCGAAAGCAATGCGCCGCGTTGGACTTAGCCGCTGGTTGGACGGGTCGGCTCGCGAGCGAGGCGTTCGGGTCCGCCGGCCAAAAGCAATGCGCCGCGTTGGACTTAGCCGCTGGTTGGACGGGTCGCTCGCGAGCGAGGCGTTCGGGTCCGACGGCCGAAAGCAATGCGCCGCGTTGGACTTAGCCGCTGGTTGGACGGGTCGGCTCGCGAGCGAGGCGTTCGGGTCCGCCGGCCAAAAGCAATGCGCCGCGTTGGACTTAGCCGCTGGTTGGACGGGTCGGCTCGCGAGCGAGGCGTTCGGGTCCGCCGGCCAAAAGCAATGCGCCGCGTTGGACTTAGCCGCTCCGCCGGCCAAAAGCAATGCGCCGCGTTGGACTTAGCCGCTGGTTGGACGGGTCGGCTCGCGAGCGAGGCGTTCGGGTCCGACGGCCGAAAGCAATGCGCCGCGTTGGACTTAGCCGCTGGTTGGAGGGGTCGGCTCGCGAGCGAGGCGTTCGGGTCCGACGGCCGAAAGCAATGCGCCGCGTTGGACTTAGCCGCTGGTTGGACGGGTCGGCTCGCGAGCGAAGCGTTCGGGTCCGCCGGCCAAAAGCAATGCGCCGCGTTGGACTTAGCCGCTGGTTGGACGGGTCGGCTCGCGAGCGAGGCGTTCGCGTCCGCCGGCCAAAAGCAATGCGCCGCGTTGGACTTAGCCGCTGGTTGGACGGGTCGGTTCGCGAGCGAGGCGTTCGGGTCCGACGGCCGAAAGCAATGCGCCGCGTTGGACTTAGCCGCTGTTTGGTCGGGTCGGCTCGCGAGCGAGGCGTTCGCGTCCGCCGGCCGAAAGCAATGCGCCGCGTTGGACTTAGCCGCTGGTTGGACGGGTCGGCTCGCGAGCGAGGCGTTCGCGTCCGCCGGCCAAAAGCAATGCGCCGCGTTGGACTTAGCCGCTGGTTGGACGGGTCGGCTCGCGAGCGAGGCGTTCGGGTCCGCCGGCCGAAAGCAATGCGCCGCGTTGGACTTAGCCGCTGTTTGGACGGGTCGGCTCGCGAGCGAGGCGTTCGCGTCCGCCGGCCAAAAGCAATGCGCCGCGTTGGACTTAGCCGCTTTTTGGACGGGTCGGCTCGCGAGCGAGGCGTTCGGGTCCGACGGCCGAAAGCAATGCGCCGCGTTGGACTTAGCCGCTGGATGGACGGGTCGGCTCGCGAGCGAGGCGTTCGGGTCCGCCGGCCGAAAGCAATGCGCCGCGTTGGACTTAGCCGCTGGTTGGACGGGTCGGCTCGCGAGCGAGGCGTTCGCGTCCGCCGGCCAAAAGCAATGCGCCGCGTTGGACTTAGCCGCTGGTTGGACGGGTCGGTTCGCGAGCGAGGCGTTCGGGTCCGACGGCCGAAAGCAATGCGCTGCGTTGGACTTAGCCGCTGTTTGGTCGGGTCGGCTCGCGAGCGAGGCGTTCGCGTCCGCCGGCCGAAAGCAATGCGCCGCGTTGGACTTAGCCGCTGGTTGGACGGGTCGGCTCGCGAGCGAGGCGTTCGCGTCCGCCGGCCAAAAGCAATGCGCCGCGTTGGACTTAGCCGCTGGTTGGACGGGTCGGCTCGCGAGCGAGGCGTTCGGGTCCGCCGGCCGAAAGCAATGCGCCGCGTTGGACTTAGCCGCTGTTTGGACGGGTCGGCTCGCGAGCGAGGCGTTCGCGTCCGCCGGCCAAAAGCAATGCGCCGCGTTGGACTTAGCCGCTTTTTGGACGGGTCGGCTCGCGAGCGAGGCGTTCGGGTCCGACGGCCGAAAGCAATGCGCCGCGTTGGACTTAGCCGCTGGATGGACGGGTCGGCTCGCGAGCGAGGCGTTCGGGTCCGCCGGCCGAAAGCAATGCGCCGCGTTGGACTTAGCCGCTGGTTGGACGGGTCGGCTCGCGAGCGAGGCGTTCGGGTCCGTCGGCCGAAAGCAATGCGCCGCGCTGGACTTAGCCGCTGTTTGGACGGGTCGGCTCGCGAGCGAGGCGTTCGCGTCCGCCGGCCAAAAGCAATGCGCCGCGTTGGACTTAGCCGTTTTTTGGACGGGTCGGCTCGCGAGCGAGGCGTTCGGGTCCGACGGCCGAAAGCAATGCGCCGCGTTGGACTTAGCCGCTGTTTGGACGGGTCGGCTCGCGAGCGAGGCGTTCGGGTCCGCCGGCCGAAAGCAATGCGCCGCGTTGGACTTAGCCGCTGGTTGGACGGGTCGGCTCGCGAGCGAGGCGTTCGCGTCCGCCGGCCAAAAGCAATGCGCCGCGTTGGACTTAGCCGCTGTTTGGACGGGTCGGCTCGCGAGCGAGGCGTTCGCGTCCGCCGGCCGAAAGCAATGCGCCGCGTTGGACTTAGCCGCTGGTTGGACGGGTCGGCTCGCGAGCGAGGCGTTCGGGTCCGCCGGCCGAAAGCAATGCGCCGCGTTGGACTTAGCCGCTGGTTGGACGGGTCGGCTCGCGAGCGAGGCGTTCGCGTCCGCCGGCCAAAAGCAATGCGCCGCGTTGGACTTAGCCGCTGGTTGGACGGGTCGGTTCGCGAGCGAGGCGTTCGGGTCCGACGGCCGAAAGCAATGCGCCGCGTTGGACTTAGCCGCTGTTTGGACGGGTCGGCTCGCGAGCGAGGCGTTCGCGTCCGCCGGCCGAAAGCAATGCGCCGCGTTGGACTTAGCCGCTGGTTGGACGGGTCGGCTCGCGAGCGAGGCGTTCGCGTCGGCCGGCCAAAAGCAATGCGCCGCGTTGGACTTAGCCGCTGGTTGGACGGGTCGGCTCGCGAGCGAGGCGTTCGGGTCCGACGGCCGAAAGCAATGCGCCGCGTTGGACTTAGCCGCTGTTTGGACGGGTCGGCTCGCGAGCGAGGCGTTCGCGTCCGCCGGCCGAAAGCAATGCGCCGCGTTGGACTTAGCCGCTGGTTGGACGGGTCGGCTCGCGAGCGAGGCGTTCGCGTCCGCCGGCCAAAAGCAATGCGCCGCGTTGGACTTAGCCGCTGTTTGGACGGGTCGGCTCGCGAGCGAGGCGTTCGGGTCCGCCGGCCGAAAGCAATGCGCCGCGTTGGACTTAGCCGCTGGTTGGACGGGTCGGCTCGCGAGCGAGGCGTTCGCGTCCGCCGGCCAAAAGCAATGCGCCGCGTTGGACTTAGCCGCTGGTTGGACGGGTCGGTTCGCGAGCGAGGCGTTCGGGTCCGACGGCCGAAAGCAATGCGCCGCGTTGGACTTAGCCGCTGTTTGGACGGGTCGGCTCGCGAGCGAGGCGTTCGCGTCCGCCGACCGAAAGCAATGCGCCGCGTTGGACTTAGCCGCTGGTTGGACGGGTCGGCTCGCGAGCGAGGCGTTCGCGTCGGCCGGCCAAAAGCAATGCGCCGCGTTGGACTTAGCCGCTGGTTGGACGGATCGGCTCGCGAGCGAGGCGTTCGGGTCCGACGGCCGAAAGCAATGCGCCGCGTTGGACTTAGCCGCTGTTTGGACGGGTCGGCTCGCGAGCGAGGCGTTCGCGTCCGCCGGCCGAAAGCAATGCGCCGCGTTGGACTTAGCCGCTGGTTGGACGGGTCGGCTCGCGAGCGAGGCGTTCGCGTCCGCCGGCCAAAAGCAATGCGCCGCGTTGGACTTAGCCGCTGGTTGGACGGGTCGCTCGCGAGCGAGACGTTCGGGTCCGACGGCCGAAAGCAATGCGCCGCGTTGGACTTAGCCGCTGGTTGGACGGGTCGGCTCGCGAGCGAGGCGTTCGCGTCCGCCGGCCAAAAGCAATGCGCCGCGTTGGACTTAGCCGCTTTTTGGACGGGTCGGCTCGCGAGCGAGGCGTTCGGGTCCGACGGCCGAAAGCAATGCGCCGCGTTGGACTTAGCCGCTGGATGGACGGGTCGGCTCGCGAGCGAGGCGTTCGGGTCCGCCGGCCGAAAGCAATGCGCCGCGTTGGACTTAGCCGCTGGTTGGACGGGTCGGCTCGCGAGCGAGGCGTTCGGGTCCGTCGGCCGAAAGCAATGCGCCGCGCTGGACTTAGCCGCTGTTTGGACGGGTCGGCTCGCGAGCGAGGCGTTCGCGTCCGCCGGCCAAAAGCAATGCGCCGCGTTGGACTTAGCCGTTTTTTGGACGGGTCGGCTCGCGAGCGAGGCGTTCGGGTCCGACGGCCGAAAGCAATGCGCCGCGTTGGACTTAGCCGCTGTTTGGACGGGTCGGCTCGCGAGCGAGGCGTTCGGGTCCGCCGGCCGAAAGCAATGCGCCGCGTTGGACTTAGCCGCTGGTTGGACGGGTCGGTTCGCGAGCGAGGCGTTCGGGTCCGACGGCCGAAAGCAATGCGCCGCGTTGGACTTAGCCGCTGTTTGGACGGGTCGGCTCGCGAGCGAGGCGTTCGCGTCCGCCGGCCGAAAGCAATGCGCCGCGTTGGACTTAGCCGCTGGTTGGACGGGTCGGCTCGCGAGCGAGGCGTTCGCGTCGGCCGGCCAAAAGCAATGCGCCGCGTTGGACTTAGCCGCTGGTTGGACGGGTCGGCTCGCGAGCGAGGCGTTCGGGTCCGACGGCCGAAAGCAATGCGCCGCGTTGGACTTAGCCGCTGTTTGGACGGGTCGGCTCGCGAGCGAGGCGTTCGCGTCCGCCGGCCGAAAGCAATGCGCCGCGTTGGACTTAGCCGCTGGTTGGACGGGTCGGCTCGCGAGCGAGGCGTTCGCGTCCGCCGGCCAAAAGCAATGCGCCGCGTTGGACTTAGCCGCTGGTTGGACGGGTCGGCTCGCGAGCGAGGCGTTCGGGTCCGCCGGCCGAAAGCAATGCGCCGCGTTGGACTTAGCCGCTGTTTGGACGGGTCGGCTCGCGAGCGAGGCGTTCGCGTCCGCCGGCCAAAAGCAATGCGCCGCGTTGGACTTAGCCGCTTTTTGGACGGGTCGGCTCGCGAGCGAGGCGTTCGGGTCCGACGGCCGAAAGCAATGCGCCGCGTTGGACTTAGCCGCTGGATGGACGGGTCGGCTCGCGAGCGAGGCGTTCGGGTCCGCCGGCCGAAAGCAATGCGCCGCGTTGGACTTAGCCGCTGGTTGGACGGGTCGGCTCGCGAGCGAGGCGTTCGCGTCCGCCGGCCAAAAGCAATGCGCCGCGTTGGACTTAGCCGCTGGTTGGACGGGTCGGTTCGCGAGCGAGGCGTTCGGGTCCGACGGCCGAAAGCAATGCGCTGCGTTGGACTTAGCCGCTGTTTGGTCGGGTCGGCTCGCGAGCGAGGCGTTCGCGTCCGCCGGCCGAAAGCAATGCGCCGCGTTGGACTTAGCCGCTGGTTGGACGGGTCGGCTCGCGAGCGAGGCGTTCGCGTCCGCCGGCCAAAAGCAATGCGCCGCGTTGGACTTAGCCGCTGGTTGGACGGGTCGGCTCGCGAGCGAGGCGTTCGGGTCCGCCGGCCGAAAGCAATGCGCCGCGTTGGACTTAGCCGCTGTTTGGACGGGTCGGCTCGCGAGCGAGGCGTTCGCGTCCGCCGGCCAAAAGCAATGCGCCGCGTTGGACTTAGCCGCTTTTTGGACGGGTCGGCTCGCGAGCGAGGCGTTCGGGTCCGACGGCCGAAAGCAATGCGCCGCGTTGGACTTAGCCGCTGGATGGACGGGTCGGCTCGCGAGCGAGGCGTTCGGGTCCGCCGGCCGAAAGCAATGCGCCGCGTTGGACTTAGCCGCTGGTTGGACGGGTCGGCTCGCGAGCGAGGCGTTCGGGTCCGTCGGCCGAAAGCAATGCGCCGCGCTGGACTTAGCCGCTGTTTGGACGGGTCGGCTCGCGAGCGAGGCGTTCGCGTCCGCCGGCCAAAAGCAATGCGCCGCGTTGGACTTAGCCGTTTTTTGGACGGGTCGGCTCGCGAGCGAGGCGTTCGGGTCCGACGGCCGAAAGCAATGCGCCGCGTTGGACTTAGCCGCTGTTTGGACGGGTCGGCTCGCGAGCGAGGCGTTCGGGTCCGCCGGCCGAAAGCAATGCGCCGCGTTGGACTTAGCCGCTGGTTGGACGGGTCGGCTCGCGAGCGAGGCGTTCGCGTCCGCCGGCCAAAAGCAATGCGCCGCGTTGGACTTAGCCGCTGGTTGGACGGGTCGGTTCGCGAGCGAGGCGTTCGGGTCCGACGGCCGAAAGCAATGCGCCGCGTTGGACTTAGCCGCTGTTTGGACGGGTCGGCTCGCGAGCGAGGCGTTCGCGTCCGCCGGCCGAAAGCAATGCGCCGCGTTGGACTTAGCCGCTGGTTGGACGGGTCGGCTCGCGAGCGAGGCGTTCGCGTCGGCCGGCCAAAAGCAATGCGCCGCGTTGGACTTAGCCGCTGGTTGGACGGGTCGGCTCGCGAGCGAGGCGTTCGGGTCCGACGGCCGAAAGCAATGCGCCGCGTTGGACTTAGCCGCTGTTTGGACGGGTCGGCTCGCGAGCGAGGCGTTCGCGTCCGCCGGCCGAAAGCAATGCGCCGCGTTGGACTTAGCCGCTGGTTGGACGGGTCGGCTCGCGAGCGAGGCGTTCGCGTCCGCCGGCCAAAAGCAATGCGCCGCGTTGGACTTAGCCGCTGTTTGGACGGGTCGGCTCGCGAGCGAGGCGTTCGGGTCCGCCGGCCGAAAGCAATGCGCCGCGTTGGACTTAGCCGCTGGTTGGACGGGTCGGCTCGCGAGCGAGGCGTTCGCGTCCGCCGGCCAAAAGCAATGCGCCGCGTTGGACTTAGCCGCTGGTTGGACGGGTCGGTTCGCGAGCGAGGCGTTCGGGTCCGACGGCCGAAAGCAATGCGCCGCGTTGGACTTAGCCGCTGTTTGGACGGGTCGGCTCGCGAGCGAGGCGTTCGCGTCCGCCGACCGAAAGCAATGCGCCGCGTTGGACTTAGCCGCTGGTTGGACGGGTCGGCTCGCGAGCGAGGCGTTCGCGTCGGCCGGCCAAAAGCAATGCGCCGCGTTGGACTTAGCCGCTGGTTGGACGGATCGGCTCGCGAGCGAGGCGTTCGGGTCCGACGGCCGAAAGCAATGCGCCGCGTTGGACTTAGCCGCTGTTTGGACGGGTCGGCTCGCGAGCGAGGCGTTCGCGTCCGCCGGCCGAAAGCAATGCGCCGCGTTGGACTTAGCCGCTGGTTGGACGGGTCGGCTCGCGAGCGAGGCGTTCGCGTCCGCCGGCCAAAAGCAATGCGCCGCGTTGGACTTAGCCGCTGGTTGGACGGGTCGCTCGCGAGCGAGACGTTCGGGTCCGACGGCCGAAAGCAATGCGCCGCGTTGGACTTAGCCGCTGGTTGGACGGGTCGGCTCGCGAGCGAGGCGTTCGCGTCCGCCGGCCAAAAGCAATGCGCCGCGTTGGACTTAGCCGCTTTTTGGACGGGTCGGCTCGCGAGCGAGGCGTTCGGGTCCGACGGCCGAAAGCAATGCGCCGCGTTGGACTTAGCCGCTGGATGGACGGGTCGGCTCGCGAGCGAGGCGTTCGGGTCCGCCGGCCGAAAGCAATGCGCCGCGTTGGACTTAGCCGCTTGTTGGACGGGTCGGCTCGCGAGCGAGGCGTTCGGGTCCGTCGGCCGAAAGCAATGCGCCGCGCTGGACTTAGCCGCTGTTTGGACGGGTCGGCTCGCGAGCGAGGCGTTCGCGTCCGCCGGCCAAAAGCAATGCGCCGCGTTGGACTTAGCCGTTTTTTGGACGGGTCGGCTCGCGAGCGAGGCGTTCGGGTCCGACGGCCGAAAGCAATGCGCCGCGTTGGACTTAGCCGCTGTTTGGACGGGTCGGCTCGCGAGCGAGGCGTTCGGGTCCGCCGGCCGAAAGCAATGCGCCGCGTTGGACTTAGCCGCTGGTTGGACGGGTCGGTTCGCGAGCGAGGCGTTCGGGTCCGACGGCCGAAAGCAATGCGCCGCGTTGGACTTAGCCGCTGTTTGGACGGGTCGGCTCGCGAGCGAGGCGTTCGCGTCCGCCGGCCGAAAGCAATGCGCCGCGTTGGACTTAGCCGCTGGTTGGACGGGTCGGCTCGCGAGCGAGGCGTTCGCGTCGGCCGGCCAAAAGCAATGCGCCGCGTTGGACTTAGCCGCTGGTTGGACGGGTCGGCTCGCGAGCGAGGCGTTCGGGTCCGACGGCCGAAAGCAATGCGCCGCGTTGGACTTAGCCGCTGTTTGGACGGGTCGGCTCGCGAGCGAGGCGTTCGCGTCCGCCGGCCGAAAGCAATGCGCCGCGTTGGACTTAGCCGCTGGTTGGACGGGTCGGCTCGCGAGCGAGGCGTTCGCATCCGCCGGCCAAAAGCAATGCGCCGCGTTGGACTTAGCCGCTGTTTGGACGGGTCGGCTCGCGAGCGAGGCGTTCGGGTCCGCCGGCCGAAAGCAATGCGCCGCGTTGGACTTAGCCGCTGGTTGGACGGGTCGGCTCGCGAGCGAGGCGTTCGCGTCCGCCGGCCAAAAGCAATGCGCCGCGTTGGACTTAGCCGCTGGTTGGACGGGTCGGTTCGCGAGCGAGGCGTTCGGGTCCGACGGCCGAAAGCAATGCGCCGCGTTGGACTTAGCCGCTGTTTGGACGGGTCGGCTCGCGAGCGAGGCGTTCGCGTCCGCCGACCGAAAGCAATGCGCCGCGTTGGACTTAGCCGCTGGTTGGACGGGTCGGCTCGCGAGCGAGGCGTTCGCGTCGGCCGGCCAAAAGCAATGCGCCGCTTTGGACTTAGCCGCTGGTTGGACGGGTCGGCTCGCGAGCGAGGCGTTCGGGTCCGACGGCCGAAAGCAATGCGCCGCGTTGGACTTAGCCGCTGTTTGGACGGGTCGGCTCGCGAGCGAGGCGTTCGCGTCCGCCGGCCGAAAGCAATGCGCCGCGTTGGACTTAGCCGCTGGTTGGACGGGTCGGCTCGCGAGCGAGGCGTTCGCGTCCGCCGGCCAAAAGCAATGCGCCGCGTTGGACTTAGCCGCTGGTTGGACGGGTCGCTCGCGAGCGAGACGTTCGGGTCCGACGGCCGAAAGCAATGCGCCACGTTGGACTTAGCCGCTGGTTGGACGGGTCGGCTCGCGAGCGAGGCGTTCGGGTCCGCCGGCCAAAAGCAATGCGCCGCGTAGGACTTAGCCGCTGGTTGGACGGGTCGGCTCGCGAGCGAGGCGTTCGGGTCCGACGGCCGAAAGCAATGCGCCGCGTTGGACTTAGCCGCTGGTTGGAGGGGTCGGCTCGCGAGCGAGGCGTTCGCGTCCGCCGGCCAAAAGCAATGCGCCGCGTTGGACTTAGCCGCTGGTTGGACGGGTCGGCTCGCGAGCGAGGCGTTCGGGTCCGCCGGCCAAAAGCAATGCGCCGCGTTGGACTTAGCCGCTGGTTGGACGGGTCGGCTCGCGAGCGAGGCGTTCGGGTCCGACGGCCGAAAGCAATGCGCCACGTTGGACTTAGCCGCTGGTTGGACGGGTCGGCTCGCGAGCGAGGCGTTCGGGTCCGCCGGCCAAAAGCAATGCGCCGCGTTGGACTTAGCCGCTGGTTGGACGGGTCGGCTCGCGAGCGAGGCGTTCGGGTCCGACGGCCGAAAGCAATGCGCCGCGTTGGACTTAGCCGCTGGTTGGAGGGGTCGGCTCGCGAGCGAGGCGTTCGGGTCCGACGGCCGAAAGCAATGCGCCGCGTTGGACTTAGCCGCTGGTTGGACGGGTCGGCTCGCGAGCGAAGCGTTCGGGTCCGCCGGCCAAAAGCAATGCGCCGCGTTGGACTTAGCCGCTGGTTGGACGGGTCGGCTCGCGAGCGAGGCGTTCGGGTCCGACGGCCGAAAGCAATGCGCCGCGTTGGACTTAGCCGCTGGTTGGAGGGGTCGGCTCGCGAGCGAGGCGTTCGCGTCCGCCGGCCAAAAGCAATGCGCCGCGTTGGACTTAGCCGCTGGTTGGACGGGTCGGCTCGCGAGCGAGGCGTTCGCGTCCGCCGGCCAAAAGCAATGCGCCGCGTTGGACTTAGCCGCTGGTTGGACGGGTCGGCTCGCGAGCGAGGCGTTCGCGTCGGCCGGCCAAAAGCAATGCGCCGCGTTGGACTTAGCCGCTGGTTGGACGGGTCGGCTCGCGAGCGAGGCGTTCGGGTCCGACGGCCGAAAGCAATGCGCCGCGTTGGACTTAGCCGCTGTTTGGACGGGTCGGCTCGCGAGCGAGGCGTTCGCGTCCGCCGGCCGAAAGCAATGCGCCGCGTTGGACTTAGCCGCTGGTTGGACGGGTCGGCTCGCGAGCGAGGCGTTCGCGTCCGCCGGCCAAAAGCAATGCGCCGCGTTGGACTTAGCCGCTGGTTGGACGGGTCGCTCGCGAGCGAGGCGTTCGGGTCCGACGGCCGAAAGCAATGCGCCGCGTTGGACTTAGCCGCTGGTTGGACGGGTCGGCTCGCGAGCGAGGCGTTCGGGTCCGCCGGCCAAAAGCAATGCGCCGCGTTGGACTTAGCCGCTGGTTGGACGGGTCGCTCGCGAGCGAGGCGTTCGGGTCCGACGGCCGAAAGCAATGCGCCGCGTTGGACTTAGCCGCTGGTTGGACGGGTCGGCTCGCGAGCGAGGCGTTCGGGTCCGCCGGCCAAAAGCAATGCGCCGCGTTGGACTTAGCCGCTCCGCCGGCCAAAAGCAATGCGCCGCGTTGGACTTAGCCGCTGGTTGGACGGGTCGGCTCGCGAGCGAGGCGTTCGGGTCCGACGGCCGAAAGCAATGCGCCGCGTTGGACTTAGCCGCTGGTTGGAGGGGTCGGCTCGCGAGCGAGGCGTTCGGGTCCGACGGCCGAAAGCAATGCGCCGCGTTGGACTTAGCCGCTGGTTGGACGGGTCGGCTCGCGAGCGAAGCGTTCGGGTCCGCCGGCCAAAAGCAATGCGCCGCGTTGGACTTAGCCGCTGGTTGGACGGGTCGGCTCGCGAGCGAGGCGTTCGGGTCCGACGGCCGAAAGCAATGCGCCGCGTTGGACTTAGCCGCTGGTTGGAGGGGTCGGCTCGCGAGCGAGGCGTTCGCGTCCGCCGGCCAAAAGCAATGCGCCGCGTTGGACTTAGCCGCTGTTTGGACGGGTCGGCTCGCGAGCGAGGCGTTCGCGTCCGCCGGCCAAAAGCAATGCGCCGCGTTGGACTTAGCCGCTTTTTGGACGGGTCGGCTCGCGAGCGAGGCGTTCGGGTCCGACGGCCGAAAGCAATGCGCCGCGTTGGACTTAGCCGCTGGATGGACGGGTCGGCTCGCGAGCGAGGCGTTCGGGTCCGCCGGCCGAAAGCAATGCGCCGCGTTGGACTTAGCCGCTGGTTGGACGGGTCGGCTCGCGAGCGAGGCGTTCGGGTCCGTCGGCCGAAAGCAATGCGCCGCGCTGGACTTAGCCGCTGTTTGGACGGGTCGGCTCGCGAGCGAGGCGTTCGCGTCCGCCGGCCAAAAGCAATGCGCCGCGTTGGACTTAGCCGTTTTTTGGACGGGTCGGCTCGCGAGCGAGGCGTTCGGGTCCGACGGCCGAAAGCAATGCGCCGCGTTGGACTTAGCCGCTGTTTGGACGGGTCGGCTCGCGAGCGAGGCGTTCGGGTCCGCCGGCCGAAAGCAATGCGCCGCGTTGGACTTAGCCGCTGGTTGGACGGGTCGGCTCGCGAGCGAGGCGTTCGCGTCCGCCGGCCAAAAGCAATGCGCCGCGTTGGACTTAGCCGCTGGTTGGACGGGTCGGTTCGCGAGCGAGGCGTTCGGGTCCGACGGCCGAAAGCAATGCGCCGCGTTGGACTTAGCCGCTGTTTGGACGGGTCGGCTCGCGAGCGAGGCGTTCGCGTCCGCCGGCCGAAAGCAATGCGCCGCGTTGGACTTAGCCGCTGGTTGGACGGGTCGGCTCGCGAGCGAGGCGTTCGCGTCGGCCGGCCAAAAGCAATGCGCCGCGTTGGACTTAGCCGCTGGTTGGACGGGTCGGCTCGCGAGCGAGGCGTTCGGGTCCGACGGCCGAAAGCAATGCGCCGCGTTGGACTTAGCCGCTGTTTGGACGGGTCGGCTCGCGAGCGAGGCGTTCGCGTCCGCCGGCCGAAAGCAATGCGCCGCGTTGGACTTAGCCGCTGGTTGGACGGGTCGGCTCGCGAGCGAGGCGTTCGCGTCCGCCGGCCAAAAGCAATGCGCCGCGTTGGACTTAGCCGCTGTTTGGACGGGTCGGCTCGCGAGCGAGGCGTTCGGGTCCGCCGGCCGAAAGCAATGCGCCGCGTTGGACTTAGCCGCTGGTTGGACGGGTCGGCTCGCGAGCGAGGCGTTCGCGTCCGCCGGCCAAAAGCAATGCGCCGCGTTGGACTTAGCCGCTGGTTGGACGGGTCGGTTCGCGAGCGAGGCGTTCGGGTCCGACGGCCGAAAGCAATGCGCCGCGTTGGACTTAGCCGCTGTTTGGACGGGTCGGCTCGCGAGCGAGGCGTTCGCGTCCGCCGACCGAAAGCAATGCGCCGCGTTGGACTTAGCCGCTGGTTGGACGGGTCGGCTCGCGAGCGAGGCGTTCGCGTCGGCCGGCCAAAAGCAATGCGCCGCGTTGGACTTAGCCGCTGGTTGGACGGATCGGCTCGCGAGCGAGGCGTTCGGGTCCGACGGCCGAAAGCAATGCGCCGCGTTGGACTTAGCCGCTGTTTGGACGGGTCGGCTCGCGAGCGAGGCGTTCGCGTCCGCCGGCCGAAAGCAATGCGCCGCGTTGGACTTAGCCGCTGGTTGGACGGGTCGGCTCGCGAGCGAGGCGTTCGCGTCCGCCGGCCAAAAGCAATGCGCCGCGTTGGACTTAGCCGCTGGTTGGACGGGTCGCTCGCGAGCGAGACGTTCGGGTCCGACGGCCGAAAGCAATGCGCCGCGTTGGACTTAGCCGCTGGTTGGACGGGTCGGCTCGCGAGCGAGGCGTTCGCGTCCGCCGGCCAAAAGCAATGCGCCGCGTTGGACTTAGCCGCTTTTTGGACGGGTCGGCTCGCGAGCGAGGCGTTCGGGTCCGACGGCCGAAAGCAATGCGCCGCGTTGGACTTAGCCGCTGGATGGACGGGTCGGCTCGCGAGCGAGGCGTTCGGGTCCGCCGGCCGAAAGCAATGCGCCGCGTTGGACTTAGCCGCTGGTTGGACGGGTCGGCTCGCGAGCGAGGCGTTCGGGTCCGTCGGCCGAAAGCAATGCGCCGCGCTGGACTTAGCCGCTGTTTGGACGGGTCGGCTCGCGAGCGAGGCGTTCGCGTCCGCCGGCCAAAAGCAATGCGCCGCGTTGGACTTAGCCGTTTTTTGGACGGGTCGGCTCGCGAGCGAGGCGTTCGGGTCCGACGGCCGAAAGCAATGCGCCGCGTTGGACTTAGCCGCTGTTTGGACGGGTCGGCTCGCGAGCGAGGCGTTCGGGTCCGCCGGCCGAAAGCAATGCGCCGCGTTGGACTTAGCCGCTGGTTGGACGGGTCGGTTCGCGAGCGAGGCGTTCGGGTCCGACGGCCGAAAGCAATGCGCCGCGTTGGACTTAGCCGCTGTTTGGACGGGTCGGCTCGCGAGCGAGGCGTTCGCGTCCGCCGGCCGAAAGCAATGCGCCGCGTTGGACTTAGCCGCTGGTTGGACGGGTCGGCTCGCGAGCGAGGCGTTCGCGTCGGCCGGCCAAAAGCAATGCGCCGCGTTGGACTTAGCCGCTGGTTGGACGGGTCGGCTCGCGAGCGAGGCGTTCGGGTCCGACGGCCGAAAGCAATGCGCCGCGTTGGACTTAGCCGCTGTTTGGACGGGTCGGCTCGCGAGCGAGGCGTTCGCGTCCGCCGGCCGAAAGCAATGCGCCGCGTTGGACTTAGCCGCTGGTTGGACGGGTCGGCTCGCGAGCGAGGCGTTCGCATCCGCCGGCCAAAAGCAATGCGCCGCGTTGGACTTAGCCGCTGTTTGGACGGGTCGGCTCGCGAGCGAGGCGTTCGCGTCCGCCGGCCAAAAGCAATGCGCCGCGTTGGACTTAGCCGCTGGTTGGACGGGTCGGCTCGCGAGCGAGGCGTTCGCGTCCGCCGGCCAAAAGCAATGCGCCGCGTTGGACTTAGCCGCTGGTTGGACGGGTCGGCTCGCGAGCGAGGCGTTCGGGTCCGCCGGCCGAAAGCAATGCGCCGCGTTGGACTTAGCCGCTGTTTGGACGGGTCGGCTCGCGAGCGAGGCGTTCGCGTCCGCCGGCCAAAAGCAATGCGCCGCGTTGGACTTAGCCGCTTTTTGGACGGGTCGGCTCGCGAGCGAGGCGTTCGGGTCCGACGGCCGAAAGCAATGCGCCGCGTTGGACTTAGCCGCTGGATGGACGGGTCGGCTCGCGAGCGAGGCGTTCGGGTCCGCCGGCCGAAAGCAATGCGCCGCGTTGGACTTAGCCGCTGGTTGGACGGGTCGGCTCGCGAGCGAGGCGTTCGCGTCCGCCGGCCAAAAGCAATGCGCCGCGTTGGACTTAGCCGCTGGTTGGACGGGTCGGTTCGCGAGCGAGGCGTTCGGGTCCGACGGCCGAAAGCAATGCGCTGCGTTGGACTTAGCCGCTGTTTGGTCGGGTCGGCTCGCGAGCGAGGCGTTCGCGTCCGCCGGCCGAAAGCAATGCGCCGCGTTGGACTTAGCCGCTGGTTGGACGGGTCGGCTCGCGAGCGAGGCGTTCGCGTCCGCCGGCCAAAAGCAATGCGCCGCGTTGGACTTAGCCGCTGGTTGGACGGGTCGGCTCGCGAGCGAGGCGTTCGGGTCCGCCGGCCGAAAGCAATGCGCCGCGTTGGACTTAGCCGCTGTTTGGACGGGTCGGCTCGCGAGCGAGGCGTTCGCGTCCGCCGGCCAAAAGCAATGCGCCGCGTTGGACTTAGCCGCTTTTTGGACGGGTCGGCTCGCGAGCGAGGCGTTCGGGTCCGACGGCCGAAAGCAATGTGCCGCGTTGGACTTAGCCGCTGGATGGACGGGTCGGCTCGCGAGCGAGGCGTTCGGGTCCGCCGGCCGAAAGCAATGCGCCGCGTTGGACTTAGCCGCTGGTTGGACGGGTCGGCTCGCGAGCGAGGCGTTCGGGTCCGTCGGCCGAAAGCAATGCGCCGCGCTGGACTTAGCCGCTGTTTGGACGGGTCGGCTCGCGAGCGAGGCGTTCGCGTCCGCCGGCCAAAAGCAATGCGCCGCGTTGGACTTAGCCGTTTTTTGGACGGGTCGGCTCGCGAGCGAGGCGTTCGGGTCCGACGGCCGAAAGCAATGCGCCGCGTTGGACTTAGCCGCTGTTTGGACGGGTCGGCTCGCGAGCGAGGCGTTCGGGTCCGCCGGCCGAAAGCAATGCGCCGCGTTGGACTTAGCCGCTGGTTGGACGGGTCGGCTCGCGAGCGAGGCGTTCGCGTCCGCCGGCCAAAAGCAATGCGCCGCGTTGGACTTAGCCGCTGGTTGGACGGGTCGGTTCGCGAGCGAGGCGTTCGGGTCCGACGGCCGAAAGCAATGCGCCGCGTTGGACTTAGCCGCTGTTTGGACGGGTCGGCTCGCGAGCGAGGCGTTCGCGTCCGCCGGCCGAAAGCAATGCGCCGCGTTGGACTTAGCCGCTGGTTGGACGGGTCGGCTCGCGAGCGAGGCGTTCGCGTCGGCCGGCCAAAAGCAATGCGCCGCGTTGGACTTAGCCGCTGGTTGGACGGGTCGGCTCGCGAGCGAGGCGTTCGGGTCCGACGGCCGAAAGCAATGCGCCGCGTTGGACTTAGCCGCTGTTTGGACGGGTCGGCTCGCGAGCGAGGCGTTCGCGTCCGCCGGCCGAAAGCAATGCGCCGCGTTGGACTTAGCCGCTGGTTGGACGGGTCGGCTCGCGAGCGAGGCGTTCGCGTCCGCCGGCCAAAAGCAATGCGCCGCGTTGGACTTAGCCGCTGTTTGGACGGGTCGGCTCGCGAGCGAGGCGTTCGGGTCCGCCGGCCGAAAGCAATGCGCCGCGTTGGACTTAGCCGCTGGTTGGACGGGTCGGCTCGCGAGCGAGGCGTTCGCGTCCGCCGGCCAAAAGCAATGCGCCGCGTTGGACTTAGCCGCTGGTTGGACGGGTCGGTTCGCGAGCGAGGCGTTCGGGTCCGACGGCCGAAAGCAATGCGCCGCGTTGGACTTAGCCGCTGTTTGGACGGGTCGGCTCGCGAGCGAGGCGTTCGCGTCCGCCGACCGAAAGCAATGCGCCGCGTTGGACTTAGCCGCTGGTTGGACGGGTCGGCTCGCGAGCGAGGCGTTCGCGTCGGCCGGCCAAAAGCAATGCGCCGCGTTGGACTTAGCCGCTGGTTGGACGGATCGGCTCGCGAGCGAGGCGTTCGGGTCCGACGGCCGAAAGCAATGCGCCGCGTTGGACTTAGCCGCTGTTTGGACGGGTCGGCTCGCGAGCGAGGCGTTCGCGTCCGCCGGCCGAAAGCAATGCGCCGCGTTGGACTTAGCCGCTGGTTGGACGGGTCGGCTCGCGAGCGAGGCGTTCGCGTCCGCCGGCCAAAAGCAATGCGCCGCGTTGGACTTAGCCGCTGGTTGGACGGGTCGCTCGCGAGCGAGACGTTCGGGTCCGACGGCCGAAAGCAATGCGCCGCGTTGGACTTAGCCGCTGGTTGGACGGGTCGGCTCGCGAGCGAGGCGTTCGCGTCCGCCGGCCAAAAGCAATGCGCCGCGTTGGACTTAGCCGCTTTTTGGACGGGTCGGCTCGCGAGCGAGGCGTTCGGGTCCGACGGCCGAAAGCAATGCGCCGCGTTGGACTTAGCCGCTGGATGGACGGGTCGGCTCGCGAGCGAGGCGTTCGGGTCCGCCGGCCGAAAGCAATGCGCCGCGTTGGACTTAGCCGCTGGTTGGACGGGTCGGCTCGCGAGCGAGGCGTTCGGGTCCGTCGGCCGAAAGCAATGCGCCGCGCTGGACTTAGCCGCTGTTTGGACGGGTCGGCTCGCGAGCGAGGCGTTCGCGTCCGCCGGCCAAAAGCAATGCGCCGCGTTGGACTTAGCCGTTTTTTGGACGGGTCGGCTCGCGAGCGAGGCGTTCGGGTCCGACGGCCGAAAGCAATGCGCCGCGTTGGACTTAGCCGCTGTTTGGACGGGTCGGCTCGCGAGCGAGGCGTTCGGGTCCGCCGGCCGAAAGCAATGCGCCGCGTTGGACTTAGCCGCTGGTTGGACGGGTCGGTTCGCGAGCGAGGCGTTCGGGTCCGACGGCCGAAAGCAATGCGCCGCGTTGGACTTAGCCGCTGTTTGGACGGGTCGGCTCGCGAGCGAGGCGTTCGCGTCCGCCGGCCGAAAGCAATGCGCCGCGTTGGACTTAGCCGCTGGTTGGACGGGTCGGCTCGCGAGCGAGGCGTTCGCGTCGGCCGGCCAAAAGCAATGCGCCGCGTTGGACTTAGCCGCTGGTTGGACGGGTCGGCTCGCGAGCGAGGCGTTCGGGTCCGACGGCCGAAAGCAATGCGCCGCGTTGGACTTAGCCGCTGTTTGGACGGGTCGGCTCGCGAGCGAGGCGTTCGCGTCCGCCGGCCGAAAGCAATGCGCCGCGTTGGACTTAGCCGCTGGTTGGACGGGTCGGCTCGCGAGCGAGGCGTTCGCATCCGCCGGCCAAAAGCAATGCGCCGCGTTGGACTTAGCCGCTGTTTGGACGGGTCGGCTCGCGAGCGAGGCGTTCGGGTCCGCCGGCCGAAAGCAATGCGCCGCGTTGGACTTAGCCGCTGGTTGGACGGGTCGGCTCGCGAGCGAGGCGTTCGCGTCCGCCGGCCAAAAGCAATGCGCCGCGTTGGACTTAGCCGCTGGTTGGACGGGTCGGTTCGCGAGCGAGGCGTTCGGGTCCGACGGCCGAAAGCAATGCGCCGCGTTGGACTTAGCCGCTGTTTGGACGGGTCGGCTCGCGAGCGAGGCGTTCGCGTCCGCCGACCGAAAGCAATGCGCCGCGTTGGACTTAGCCGCTGGTTGGACGGGTCGGCTCGCGAGCGAGGCGTTCGCGTCGGCCGGCCAAAAGCAATGCGCCGCTTTGGACTTAGCCGCTGGTTGGACGGGTCGGCTCGCGAGCGAGGCGTTCGGGTCCGACGGCCGAAAGCAATGCGCCGCGTTGGACTTAGCCGCTGTTTGGACGGGTCGGCTCGCGAGCGAGGCGTTCGCGTCCGCCGGCCGAAAGCAATGCGCCGCGTTGGACTTAGCCGCTGGTTGGACGGGTCGGCTCGCGAGCGAGGCGTTCGCGTCCGCCGGCCAAAAGCAATGCGCCGCGTTGGACTTAGCCGCTGGTTGGACGGGTCGCTCGCGAGCGAGACGTTCGGGTCCGACGGCCGAAAGCAATGCGCCACGTTGGACTTAGCCGCTGGTTGGACGGGTCGGCTCGCGAGCGAGGCGTTCGGGTCCGCCGGCCAAAAGCAATGCGCCGCGTAGGACTTAGCCGCTGGTTGGACGGGTCGGCTCGCGAGCGAGGCGTTCGGGTCCGACGGCCGAAAGCAATGCGCCGCGTTGGACTTAGCCGCTGGTTGGAGGGGTCGGCTCGCGAGCGAGGCGTTCGCGTCCGCCGGCCAAAAGCAATGCGCCGCGTTGGACTTAGCCGCTGGTTGGACGGGTCGGCTCGCGAGCGAGGCGTTCGGGTCCGCCGGCCAAAAGCAATGCGCCGCGTTGGACTTAGCCGCTGGTTGGACGGGTCGGCTCGCGAGCGAGGCGTTCGGGTCCGACGGCCGAAAGCAATGCGCCACGTTGGACTTAGCCGCTGGTTGGACGGGTCGGCTCGCGAGCGAGGCGTTCGGGTCCGCCGGCCAAAAGCAATGCGCCGCGTTGGACTTAGCCGCTGGTTGGACGGGTCGGCTCGCGAGCGAGGCGTTCGGGTCCGACGGCCGAAAGCAATGCGCCGCGTTGGACTTAGCCGCTGGTTGGAGGGGTCGGCTCGCGAGCGAGGCGTTCGGGTCCGACGGCCGAAAGCAATGCGCCGCGTTGGACTTAGCCGCTGGTTGGACGGGTCGGCTCGCGAGCGAAGCGTTCGGGTCCGCCGGCCAAAAGCAATGCGCCGCGTTGGACTTAGCCGCTGGTTGGACGGGTCGGCTCGCGAGCGAGGCGTTCGGGTCCGACGGCCGAAAGCAATGCGCCGCGTTGGACTTAGCCGCTGGTTGGAGGGGTCGGCTCGCGAGCGAGGCGTTCGCGTCCGCCGGCCAAAAGCAATGCGCCGCGTTGGACTTAGCCGCTGGTTGGACGGGTCGGCTCGCGAGCGAGGCGTTCGCGTCCGCCGGCCAAAAGCAATGCGCCGCGTTGGACTTAGCCGCTGGTTGGACGGGTCGGCTCGCGAGCGAGGCGTTCGCGTCGGCCGGCCAAAAGCAATGCGCCGCGTTGGACTTAGCCGCTGGTTGGACGGGTCGGCTCGCGAGCGAGGCGTTCGGGTCCGACGGCCGAAAGCAATGCGCCGCGTTGGACTTAGCCGCTGTTTGGACGGGTCGGCTCGCGAGCGAGGCGTTCGCGTCCGCCGGCCGAAAGCAATGCGCCGCGTTGGACTTAGCCGCTGGTTGGACGGGTCGGCTCGCGAGCGAGGCGTTCGCGTCCGCCGGCCAAAAGCAATGCGCCGCGTTGGACTTAGCCGCTGGTTGGACGGGTCGCTCGCGAGCGAGGCGTTCGGGTCCGACGGCCGAAAGCAATGCGCCGCGTTGGACTTAGCCGCTGGTTGGACGGGTCGGCTCGCGAGCGAGGCGTTCGGGTCCGCCGGCCAAAAGCAATGCGCCGCGTTGGACTTAGCCGCTGGTTGGACGGGTCGCTCGCGAGCGAGGCGTTCGGGTCCGACGGCCGAAAGCAATGCGCCGCGTTGGACTTAGCCGCTGGTTGGACGGGTCGGCTCGCGAGCGAGGCGTTCGGGTCCGCCGGCCAAAAGCAATGCGCCGCGTTGGACTTAGCCGCTCCGCCGGCCAAAAGCAATGCGCCGCGTTGGACTTAGCCGCTGGTTGGACGGGTCGGCTCGCGAGCGAGGCGTTCGGGTCCGACGGCCGAAAGCAATGCGCCGCGTTGGACTTAGCCGCTGGTTGGAGGGGTCGGCTCGCGAGCGAGGCGTTCGGGTCCGACGGCCGAAAGCAATGCGCCGCGTTGGACTTAGCCGCTGGTTGGACGGGTCGGCTCGCGAGCGAAGCGTTCGGGTCCGCCGGCCAAAAGCAATGCGCCGCGTTGGACTTAGCCGCTGGTTGGACGGGTCGGCTCGCGAGCGAGGCGTTCGGGTCCGACGGCCGAAAGCAATGCGCCGCGTTGGACTTAGCCGCTGGTTGGAGGGGTCGGCTCGCGAGCGAGGCGTTCGCGTCCGCCGGCCAAAAGCAATGCGCCGCGTTGGACTTAGCCGCTGGTTGGACGGGTCGGCTCGCGAGCGAGGCGTTCGCGTCCGCCGGCCAAAAGCAATGCGCCGCGTTGGACTTAGCCGCTGGTTGGACGGGTCGGCTCGCGAGCGAGGCGTTCGGGTCCGACGGCCGAAAGCAATGCGCCGCGTTGGACTTAGCCGCTGGTTGGACGGGTCGGCTCGCGAGCGAGGCGTTCGGGTCCGTCGGCCGAAAGCAATGCGCCGCGTTGGACTTAGCCGCAGGTTGGACGGGTCGGCTCGCGAGCGAGGCGTTCGCTTCCGCCGGCCAAAAGCAATGCGCCGCGTTGGACTTAGCCGCTGGTTGGACGGGTCGGCTCGCGAGCGAGGCGTTCGGGTCCGCCGGCCGAAAGCAATGCGCCGCGTTGGACTTAGCCGTTTTTTGGACGGGTCGGCTCGCGAGCGAGGCGTTCGGGTCCGACGGCCGAAAGCAATGCGCCGCGTTGGACTTAGCCGCTGGTTGGACGGGTCGGCTCGCGAGCGAGGCGTTCGGGTCCGTCGGCCGAAAGCAATGCGCCGCGTTGGACTTAGCCGCTGGTTGGACGGGTCGGCTCGCGAGCGAGGCGTTCGGGTCCGCCGGCCGAAAGCAATGCGCCGCGTTGGACTTAGCCGCTGGTTGGACGGGTCGGCTCGCGAGCGAGGCGTTCGCGTCCGCCGGCCGAAAGCGATGGGCCGCGTTGGACTTAGCCGCTGGTTGGACGGGTCGGCTCGCGAGCGAGGCGTTCGGGTCCGACGGCCGAAAGCAATGCGCCGCGTTGGACTTAGCCGCTGGTTGGAGGGGTCGGCTCGCGAGCGAGGCG
The DNA here is from genome assembly GCF_024137725.1 of Prorops nasuta. Lineage (NCBI taxonomy): Eukaryota > Metazoa > Arthropoda > Insecta > Hymenoptera > Bethylidae > Prorops > Prorops nasuta. Next base: position 2,494,297 of record NW_027116831.1, on the reverse strand, counting down.
TTCGCGTCCGCCGGCCAAAAACAATGCGCCGCGTTGGACTTAGCCGCTGGTTGGACGGGTCGGCTCGCGAGCGAGGCGTTCGCGTCCGCCGGCCAAAAGCAATGCGCCGCGTTGGACTTAGCCGCTGGTTGGACGGGTCGGCTCGCGAGCGAGGCGTTCGGGTCCGACGGCCGAAAGCAATGCGCCGATTTGGACTTAGCCGCTGGTTGGACGGGTCGGCTCGCGAGCGAGGCGTTCGCGTCCGCCGGCCAAAAGCAATGCGCCGCGTTGGACTTAGCCGCTGGTTGGACGGGTCGCTCGCGAGCGAGGCGTTCGGGTCCGCCGGCCAAAAGCAATGCGCCGCGTTGGACTTAGCCGCTGGTTGGACGGGTCGGCTCGCGAGCGAGGCGTTCGGATCCGACGGCCGAAAGCAATGCGCCGCGTTGGACTTAGCCGCTGGTTGGAGGGGTCGGCTCGCGAGCGAGGCGTTCGCGTCCGCCGGCCAAAAGCAATGCGCCGCGTTGGACTTAGCCGCTGGTTGGAGGGGTCGGCTCGCGAGCGAGGCGTTCGCGTCCGCCGGCCAAAAGCAATGCGCCGCGTTGGACTTAGCCGCTGGTTGGACGGGTCGGCTCGCGAGCGAGGCGTTCGCGTCCGCCGGCCAAAAGCAATGCGCCGCGTTGGACTTAGCCGCTGGTTGGACGGGTCGGCTCGCGAGCGAGGCGTTCGCGTCCGCCGGCCAAAAGCAATGCGCCGCGTTGGACTTAGCCGCTGGTTGGACGGGTCGGCTCGCGAGCGAGGCGTTCGGGTCCGACGGCCGAAAGCAATGCGCCGCGTTGGACTTAGCCGTTTTTTGGACGGGTCGGCTCGCGAGCGAGGCGTTCGGGTCCGACGGCCGAAAGCAATGCGCCGCGTTGGACTTAGCCGCTGTTTGGACGGGTCGGCTCGCGAGCGAGGCGTTCGGGTCCGACGGCCGAAAGCAATGCGCCGCGTTGGACTTAGCCGCTGGTTGGACGAGTCGGCTCGCGAGCGAGGCGTTCGGGTCCGTCGGCCGAAAGCAATGCGCCGCGTTGGACTTAGCCGCTGGTTGGACGGGTCGGCTCGCGAGCGAGGCGTTCGCTTCCGCCGGCCAAAAGCAATGCGCCGCGTTGGACTTAGCCGCTGGTTGGACGGGTCGGCTCGCGAGCGAGGCGTTCGGGTCCGCCGGCCGAAAGCAATGCGCCGCGTTGGACTTAGCCGCTGGTTGGACGGGTCGGCTCGCGAGCGAGGCGTTCGGGTCCGCCGGCCGAAAGCAATGCGCCGCGTTGGACTTAGCCGCTGGTTGGACGGGTCGGCTCGCGAGCGAGGCGTTCGGGTCCGTCGGCCGAAAGCAATGCGCCGCGTTGGACTTAGCCGCTGGTTGGACGGGTCGGCTCGCGAGCGAGGCGTTCGGGTCCGCCGGCCGAAAGCAATGCGCCGCGTTGGACTTAGCCGTTTTTTGGACGGGTCGGCTCGCGAGCGAGGCGTTCGGGTCCGACGGCCGAAAGCAATGCGCCGCGTTGGACTTAGCCGCTGTTTGGACGGGTCGGCTCGCGAGCGAGGCGTTCGGGTCCGACGGCCGAAAGCAATGCGCCGCGTTGGACTTAGCCGCTGGTTGGACGAGTCGGCTCGCGAGCGAGGCGTTCGGGTCCGCCGGCCGAAAGCAATGCGCCGCGTTGGACTTAGCCGCTGGTTGGACGGGTCGGCTCGCGAGCGAGGCGTTCGCGTCCGCCGGCCGAAAGCGTTGGGCCGCGTTGGACTTAGCCGCTGGTTGGACGGGTCGGCTCGCGAGCGAGGCGTTCGGGTCCGTCGGCCGAAAGCAATGCGCCGCGTTGGACTTAGCCGCTGGTTGGACGGGTCGGCTCGCGAGCGAGGCGTTCGCTTCCGCCGGCCAAAAGCAATGCGCCGCGTTGGACTTAGCCGCTGGTTGGACGGGTCGGCTCGCGAGCGAGGCGTTCGGGTCCGCCGGCCGAAAGCAATGCGCCGCGTTGGACTTAGCCGCTGGTTGGACGGGTCGGCTCGCGAGCGAGGCGTTCGGGTCCGCCGGCCGAAAGCAATGCGCCGCGTTGGACTTAGCCGCTGGTTGGACGGGTCGGCTCGCGAGCGAGGCGTTCGGGTCCGCCGGCCAAAAGCAATGCGCCGCGTTGGACTTAGCCGCTGGTTGGACGGGTCGGCTCGCGAGCGAGGCGTTCGGGTCCGCCGGCCGAAAGCAATGCGCCGCGTTGGACTTAGCCGCTGGTTGGACGGGTCGGTTCGCGAGCGAGGCGTTCGGGTCCGACGGCCGAAAGCAATGCGCCGCGTTGGACTTAGCCGCTGTTTGGACGGGTCGGCTCGCGAGCGAGGCGTTCGCGTCCGCCGGCCGAAAGCAATGCGCCGCGTTGGACTTAGCCGCTGGTTGGACGGGTCGGCTCGCGAGCGAGGCGTTCGCGTCGGCCGGCCAAAAGCAATGCGCCGCGTTGGACTTAGCCGCTGGTTGGACGGGTCGGCTCGCGAGCGAGGCGTTCGGGTCCGACGGCCGAAAGCAATGCGCCGCGTTGGACTTAGCCGCTGTTTGGACGGGTCGGCTCGCGAGCGAGGCGTTCGCGTCCGCCGGCCGAAAGCAATGCGCCGCGTTGGACTTAGCCGCTGGTTGGACGGGTCGGCTCGCGAGCGAGGCGTTCGCGTCGGCCGGCCAAAAGCAATGCGCCGCGTTGGACTTAGCCGCTGGTTGGACGGGTCGGCTCGCGAGCGAGGCGTTCGGGTCCGACGGCCGAAAGCAATGCGCCGCGTTGGACTTAGCCGCTGTTTGGACGGGTCGGCTCGCGAGCGAGGCGTTCGCGTCCGCCGGCCGAAAGCAATGCGCCGCGTTGGACTTAGCCGCTGGTTGGACGGGTCGGCTCGCGAGCGAGGCGTTCGCGTCCGCCGGCCAAAAGCAATGCGCCGCGTTGGACTTAGCCGCTGGTTGGACGGGTCGCTCGCGAGCGAGGCGTTCGGGTCCGACGGCCGAAAGCAATGCGCCGCGTTGGACTTAGCCGCTGGTTGGACGGGTCGGCTCGCGAGCGAGGCGTTCGGGTCCGCCGGCCAAAAGCAATGCGCCGCGTTGGACTTAGCCGCTGGTTGGACGGGTCGCTCGCGAGCGAGGCGTTCGGGTCCGACGGCCGAAAGCAATGCGCCGCGTTGGACTTAGCCGCTGGTTGGACGGGTCGGCTCGCGAGCGAGGCGTTCGGGTCCGCCGGCCAAAAGCAATGCGCCGCGTTGGACTTAGCCGCTCCGCCGGCCAAAAGCAATGCGCCGCGTTGGACTTAGCCGCTGGTTGGAGGGGTCGGCTCGCGAGCGAGGCGTTCGGGTCCGACGGCCGAAAGCAATGCGCCGCGTTGGACTTAGCCGCTGGTTGGACGGGTCGGCTCGCGAGCGAAGCGTTCGGGTCCGCCGGCCAAAAGCAATGCGCCGCGTTGGACTTAGCCGCTGGTTGGACGGGTCGGCTCGCGAGCGAGGCGTTCGGGTCCGACGGCCGAAAGCAATGCGCCGCGTTGGACTTAGCCGCTGGTTGGAGGGGTCGGCTCGCGAGCGAGGCGTTCGCGTCCGCCGGCCAAAAGCAATGCGCCGCGTTGGACTTAGCCGCTGGTTGGACGGGTCGGCTCGCGAGCGAGGCGTTCGCGTCCGCCGGCCGAAAGCAATGCGCCGCGTTGGACTTAGCCGCTGTTTGGACGGGTCGGCTCGCGAGCGAGGCGTTCGCGTCCGCCGGCCGAAAGCAATGCGCCGCGTTGGACTTAGCCGCTGGTTGGACGGGTCGGCTCGCGAGCGAGGCGTTCGCGTCGGCCGGCCAAAAGCAATGCGCCGCGTTGGACTTAGCCGCTGGTTGGACGGGTCGGCTCGCGAGCGAGGCGTTCGGGTCCGACGGCCGAAAGCAATGCGCCGCGTTGGACTTAGCCGCTGTTTGGACGGGTCGGCTCGCGAGCGAGGCGTTCGCGTCCGCCGGCCGAAAGCAATGCGCCGCGTTGGACTTAGCCGCTGGTTGGACGGGTCGGCTCGCGAGCGAGGCGTTCGCGTCCGCCGGCCAAAAGCAATGCGCCGCGTTGGACTTAGCCGCTGGTTGGACGGGTCGCTCGCGAGCGAGGCGTTCGGGTCCGACGGCCGAAAGCAATGCGCCGCGTTGGACTTAGCCGCTGGTTGGACGGGTCGGCTCGCGAGCGAGGCGTTCGGGTCCGCCGGCCAAAAGCAATGCGCCGCGTTGGACTTAGCCGCTGGTTGGACGGGTCGCTCGCGAGCGAGGCGTTCGGGTCCGACGGCCGAAAGCAATGCGCCGCGTTGGACTTAGCCGCTGGTTGGACGGGTCGGCTCGCGAGCGAGGCGTTCGGGTCCGCCGGCCAAAAGCAATGCGCCGCGTTGGACTTAGCCGCTCCGCCGGCCAAAAGCAATGCGCCGCGTTGGACTTAGCCGCTGGTTGGACGGGTCGGCTCGCGAGCGAGGCGTTCGGGTCCGACGGCCGAAAGCAATGCGCCGCGTTGGACTTAGCCGCTGGTTGGAGGGGTCGGCTCGCGAGCGAGGCGTTCGGGTCCGACGGCCGAAAGCAATGCGCCGCGTTGGACTTAGCCGCTGGTTGGACGGGTCGGCTCGCGAGCGAAGCGTTCGGGTCCGCCGGCCAAAAGCAATGCGCCGCGTTGGACTTAGCCGCTGGTTGGACGGGTCGGCTCGCGAGCGAGGCGTTCGGGTCCGACGGCCGAAAGCAATGCGCCGCGTTGGACTTAGCCGCTGGTTGGAGGGGTCGGCTCGCGAGCGAGGCGTTCGCGTCCGCCGGCCAAAAGCAATGCGCCGCGTTGGACTTAGCCGCTGGTTGGACGGGTCGGCTCGCGAGCGAGGCGTTCGCGTCCGCCGGCCAAAAGCAATGCGCCGCGTTGGACTTAGCCGCTGGTTGGACGGGTCGGCTCGCGAGCGAGGCGTTCGGGTCCGACGGCCGAAAGCAATGCGCCGCGTTGGACTTAGCCGCTGGTTGGACGGGTCGGCTCGCGAGCGAGGCGTTCGGGTCCGTCGGCCGAAAGCAATGCGCCGCGTTGGACTTAGCCGCAGGTTGGACGGGTCGGCTCGCGAGCGAGGCGTTCGCTTCCGCCGGCCAAAAGCAATGCGCCGCGTTGGACTTAGCCGCTGGTTGGACGGGTCGGCTCGCGAGCGAGGCGTTCGGGTCCGCCGGCCGAAAGCAATGCGCCGCGTTGGACTTAGCCGTTTTTTGGACGGGTCGGCTCGCGAGCGAGGCGTTCGGGTCCGACGGCCGAAAGCAATGCGCCGCGTTGGACTTAGCCGCTGGTTGGACGGGTCGGCTCGCGAGCGAGGCGTTCGGGTCCGTCGGCCGAAAGCAATGCGCCGCGTTGGACTTAGCCGCTGGTTGGACGGGTCGGCTCGCGAGCGAGGCGTTCGGGTCCGCCGGCCGAAAGCAATGCGCCGCGTTGGACTTAGCCGCTGGTTGGACGGGTCGGCTCGCGAGCGAGGCGTTCGCGTCCGCCGGCCGAAAGCGATGGGCCGCGTTGGACTTAGCCGCTGGTTGGACGGGTCGGCTCGCGAGCGAGGCGTTCGGGTCCGACGGCCGAAAGCAATGCGCCGCGTTGGACTTAGCCGCTGGTTGGAGGGGTCGGCTCGCGAGCGAGGCGTTCGCGTCCGCCGGCCAAAAACAATGCGCCGCGTTGGACTTAGCCGCTGGTTGGACGGGTCGGCTCGCGAGCGAGGCGTTCGCGTCCGCCGGCCAAAAGCAATGCGCCGCCTTGGACTTAGCCGCTGGTTGGACGGGTCGGCTCGCGAGCGAGGCGTTCGGGTCCGACGGCCGAAAGCAATGCGCCGATTTGGACTTAGCCGCTGGTTGGACGGGTCGGCTCGCGAGCGAGGCGTTCGCGTCCGCCGGCCAAAAGCAATGCGCCGCGTTGGACTTAGCCGCTGGTTGGACGGGTCGCTCGCGAGCGAGGCGTTCGGGTCCGCCGGCCAAAAGCAATGCGCCGCGTTGGACTTAGCCGCTGGTTGGACGGGTCGGCTCGCGAGCGAGGCGTTCGGATCCGACGGCCGAAAGCAATGCGCCGCGTTGGACTTAGCCGCTGGTTGGAGGGGTCGGCTCGCGAGCGAGGCGTTCGCGTCCGCCGGCCAAAAGCAATGCGCCGCGTTGGACTTAGCCGCTGTTTGGACGGGTCGGCTCGCGAGCGAGGCGTTCGGGTCCGACGGCCGAAAGCAATGCGCCGCGTTGGACTTAGCCGCTGGTTGGAGGGGTCGGCTCGCGAGCGAGGCGTTCGCGTCCGCCGGCCAAAAGCAATGCGCCGCGTTGGACTTAGCCGCTGGTTGGACGGGTCGGCTCGCGAGCGAGGCGTTCGCGTCCGCCGGCCAAAAGCAATGCGCCGCGTTGGACTTAGCCGCTGGTTGGACGGGTCGGCTCGCGAGCGAGGCGTTCGCGTCCGCCGGCCGAAAGCAATGCGCCGCGTTGGACTTAGCCGCTGGTTGGACGGGTCGGCTCGCGAGCGAGGCGTTCGCGTCCGCCGGCCAAAAGCAATGCGCCGCGTTGGACTTAGCCGCTGGTTGGACGGGTCGCTCGCGAGCGAGGCGTTCGGGTCCGACGGCCGAAAGCAATGCGCCGCGTTGGACTTAGCCGCTGGTTGGACGGGTCGGCTCGCGAGCGAGGCGTTCGGGTCCGCCGGCCAAAAGCAATGCGCCGCGTTGGACTTAGCCGCTGGTTGGACGGGTCGCTCGCGAGCGAGGCGTTCGGGTCCGACGGCCGAAAGCAATGCGCCGCGTTGGACTTAGCCGCTGGTTGGACGGGTCGGCTCGCGAGCGAGGCGTTCGGGTCCGCCGGCCAAAAGCAATGCGCCGCGTTGGACTTAGCCGCTCCGCCGGCCAAAAGCAATGCGCCGCGTTGGACTTAGCCGCTGGTTGGACGGGTCGGCTCGCGAGCGAGGCGTTCGGGTCCGACGGCCGAAAGCAATGCGCCGCGTTGGACTTAGCCGCTGGTTGGAGGGGTCGGCTCGCGAGCGAGGCGTTCGGGTCCGACGGCCGAAAGCAATGCGCCGCGTTGGACTTAGCCGCTGGTTGGACGGGTCGGCTCGCGAGCGAAGCGTTCGGGTCCGCCGGCCAAAAGCAATGCGCCGCGTTGGACTTAGCCGCTGGTTGGACGGGTCGGCTCGCGAGCGAGGCGTTCGGGTCCGACGGCCGAAAGCAATGCGCCGCGTTGGACTTAGCCGCTGGTTGGAGGGGTCGGCTCGCGAGCGAGGCGTTCGCGTCCGCCGGCCAAAAGCAATGCGCCGCGTTGGACTTAGCCGCTGGTTGGACGGGTCGGCTCGCGAGCGAGGCGTTCGCGTCCGCCGGCCAAAAGCAATGCGCCGCGTTGGACTTAGCCGCTGGTTGGACGGGTCGGCTCGCGAGCGAGGCGTTCGGGTCCGACGGCCGAAAGCAATGCGCCGCGTTGGACTTAGCCGCTGGTTGGACGGGTCGGCTCGCGAGCGAGGCGTTCGGGTCCGTCGGCCGAAAGCAATGCGCCGCGTTGGACTTAGCCGCAGGTTGGACGGGTCGGCTCGCGAGCGAGGCGTTCGCTTCCGCCGGCCAAAAGCAATGCGCCGCGTTGGACTTAGCCGCTGGTTGGACGGGTCGGCTCGCGAGCGAGGCGTTCGGGTCCGCCGGCCGAAAGCAATGCGCCGCGTTGGACTTAGCCGTTTTTTGGACGGGTCGGCTCGCGAGCGAGGCGTTCGGGTCCGACGGCCGAAAGCAATGCGCCGCGTTGGACTTAGCCGCTGGTTGGACGGGTCGGCTCGCGAGCGAGGCGTTCGGGTCCGTCGGCCGAAAGCAATGCGCCGCGTTGGACTTAGCCGCTGGTTGGACGGGTCGGCTCGCGAGCGAGGCGTTCGGGTCCGCCGGCCGAAAGCAATGCGCCGCGTTGGACTTAGCCGCTGGTTGGACGGGTCGGCTCGCGAGCGAGGCGTTCGCGTCCGCCGGCCGAAAGCGATGGGCCGCGTTGGACTTAGCCGCTGGTTGGACGGGTCGGCTCGCGAGCGAGGCGTTCGGGTCCGACGGCCGAAAGCAATGCGCCGCGTTGGACTTAGCCGCTGGTTGGAGGGGTCGGCTCGCGAGCGAGGCGTTCGCGTCCGCCGGCCAAAAACAATGCGCCGCGTTGGACTTAGCCGCTGGTTGGACGGGTCGGCTCGCGAGCGAGGCGTTCGCGTCCGCCGGCCAAAAGCAATGCGCCGCCTTGGACTTAGCCGCTGGTTGGACGGGTCGGCTCGCGAGCGAGGCGTTCGGGTCCGACGGCCGAAAGCAATGCGCCGATTTGGACTTAGCCGCTGGTTGGACGGGTCGGCTCGCGAGCGAGGCGTTCGCGTCCGCCGGCCAAAAGCAATGCGCCGCGTTGGACTTAGCCGCTGGTTGGACGGGTCGCTCGCGAGCGAGGCGTTCGGGTCCGCCGGCCAAAAGCAATGCGCCGCGTTGGACTTAGCCGCTGGTTGGACGGGTCGGCTCGCGAGCGAGGCGTTCGGATCCGACGGCCGAAAGCAATGCGCCGCGTTGGACTTAGCCGCTGGTTGGAGGGGTCGGCTCGCGAGCGAGGCGTTCGCGTCCGCCGGCCAAAAGCAATGCGCCGCGTTGGACTTAGCCGCTGTTTGGACGGGTCGGCTCGCGAGCGAGGCGTTCGGGTCCGACGGCCGAAAGCAATGCGCCGCGTTGGACTTAGCCGCTGGTTGGAGGGGTCGGCTCGCGAGCGAGGCGTTCGCGTCCGCCGGCCAAAAGCAATGCGCCGCGTTGGACTTAGCCGCTGGTTGGACGGGTCGGCTCGCGAGCGAGGCGTTCGCGTCCGCCGGCCAAAAGCAATGCGCCGCGTTGGACTTAGCCGCTGGTTGGACGGGTCGGCTCGCGAGCGAGGCGTTCGCGTCCGCCGGCCAAAAGCAATGCGCCGCGTTGGACTTAGCCGCTGGTTGGACGGGTCGGCTCGCGAGCGAGGCGTTCGGGTCCGACGGCCGAAAGCAATGCGCCGCGTTGGACTTAGCCGTTTTTTGGACGGGTCGGCTCGCGAGCGAGGCGTTCGGGTCCGACGGCCGAAAGCAATGCGCCGCGTTGGACTTAGCCGCTGTTTGGACGGGTCGGCTCGCGAGCGAGGCGTTCGGGTCCGACGGCCGAAAGCAATGCGCCGCGTTGGACTTAGCCGCTGGTTGGACGAGTCGGCTCGCGAGCGAGGCGTTCGGGTCCGTCGGCCGAAAGCAATGCGCCGCGTTGGACTTAGCCGCTGGTTGGACGGGTCGGCTCGCGAGCGAGGCGTTCGCTTCCGCCGGCCAAAAGCAATGCGCCGCGTTGGACTTAGCCGCTGGTTGGACGGGTCGGCTCGCGAGCGAGGCGTTCGGGTCCGCCGGCCGAAAGCAATGCGCCGCGTTGGACTTAGCCGCTGGTTGGACGGGTCGGCTCGCGAGCGAGGCGTTCGGGTCCGCCGGCCGAAAGCAATGCGCCGCGTTGGACTTAGCCGCTGGTTGGACGGGTCGGCTCGCGAGCGAGGCGTTCGGGTCCGTCGGCCGAAAGCAATGCGCCGCGTTGGACTTAGCCGCTGGTTGGACGGGTCGGCTCGCGAGCGAGGCGTTCGGGTCCGCCGGCCGAAAGCAATGCGCCGCGTTGGACTTAGCCGTTTTTTGGACGGGTCGGCTCGCGAGCGAGGCGTTCGGGTCCGACGGCCGAAAGCAATGCGCCGCGTTGGACTTAGCCGCTGTTTGGACGGGTCGGCTCGCGAGCGAGGCGTTCGGGTCCGACGGCCGAAAGCAATGCGCCGCGTTGGACTTAGCCGCTGGTTGGACGAGTCGGCTCGCGAGCGAGGCGTTCGGGTCCGCCGGCCGAAAGCAATGCGCCGCGTTGGACTTAGCCGCTGGTTGGACGGGTCGGCTCGCGAGCGAGGCGTTCGCGTCCGCCGGCCGAAAGCGTTGGGCCGCGTTGGACTTAGCCGCTGGTTGGACGGGTCGGCTCGCGAGCGAGGCGTTCGGGTCCGTCGGCCGAAAGCAATGCGCCGCGTTGGACTTAGCCGCTGGTTGGACGGGTCGGCTCGCGAGCGAGGCGTTCGCTTCCGCCGGCCAAAAGCAATGCGCCGCGTTGGACTTAGCCGCTGGTTGGACGGGTCGGCTCGCGAGCGAGGCGTTCGGGTCCGCCGGCCGAAAGCAATGCGCCGCGTTGGACTTAGCCGCTGGTTGGACGGGTCGGCTCGCGAGCGAGGCGTTCGGGTCCGCCGGCCGAAAGCAATGCGCCGCGTTGGACTTAGCCGCTGGTTGGACGGGTCGGCTCGCGAGCGAGGCGTTCGGGTCCGCCGGCCAAAAGCAATGCGCCGCGTTGGACTTAGCCGCTGGTTGGACGGGTCGGCTCGCGAGCGAGGCGTTCGGGTCCGCCGGCCGAAAGCAATGCGCCGCGTTGGACTTAGCCGCTGGTTGGACGGGTCGGTTCGCGAGCGAGGCGTTCGGGTCCGACGGCCGAAAGCAATGCGCCGCGTTGGACTTAGCCGCTGTTTGGACGGGTCGGCTCGCGAGCGAGGCGTTCGCGTCCGCCGGCCGAAAGCAATGCGCCGCGTTGGACTTAGCCGCTGGTTGGACGGGTCGGCTCGCGAGCGAGGCGTTCGCGTCGGCCGGCCAAAAGCAATGCGCCGCGTTGGACTTAGCCGCTGGTTGGACGGGTCGGCTCGCGAGCGAGGCGTTCGGGTCCGACGGCCGAAAGCAATGCGCCGCGTTGGACTTAGCCGCTGTTTGGACGGGTCGGCTCGCGAGCGAGGCGTTCGCGTCCGCCGGCCGAAAGCAATGCGCCGCGTTGGACTTAGCCGCTGGTTGGACGGGTCGGCTCGCGAGCGAGGCGTTCGCGTCCGCCGGCCAAAAGCAATGCGCCGCGTTGGACTTAGCCGCTGTTTGGACGGGTCGGCTCGCGAGCGAGGCGTTCGGGTCCGCCGGCCGAAAGCAATGCGCCGCGTTGGACTTAGCCGCTGGTTGGACGGGTCGGCTCGCGAGCGAGGCGTTCGCGTCCGCCGGCCAAAAGCAATGCGCCGCGTTGGACTTAGCCGCTGGTTGGACGGGTCGGTTCGCGAGCGAGGCGTTCGGGTCCGACGGCCGAAAGCAATGCGCCGCGTTGGACTTAGCCGCTGTTTGGACGGGTCGGCTCGCGAGCGAGGCGTTCGCGTCCGCCGACCGAAAGCAATGCGCCGCGTTGGACTTAGCCGCTGGTTGGACGGGTCGGCTCGCGAGCGAGGCGTTCGCGTCGGCCGGCCAAAAGCAATGCGCCGCGTTGGACTTAGCCGCTGGTTGGACGGGTCGGCTCGCGAGCGAGGCGTTCGGGTCCGACGGCCGAAAGCAATGCGCCGCGTTGGACTTAGCCGCTGTTTGGACGGGTCGGCTCGCGAGCGAGGCGTTCGCGTCCGCCGGCCGAAAGCAATGCGCCGCGTTGGACTTAGCCGCTGGTTGGACGGGTCGGCTCGCGAGCGAGGCGTTCGCGTCCGCCGGCCAAAAGCAATGCGCCGCGTTGGACTTAGCCGCTGGTTGGACGGGTCGCTCGCGAGCGAGACGTTCGGGTCCGACGGCCGAAAGCAATGCGCCGCGTTGGACTTAGCCGCTGGTTGGACGGGTCGGCTCGCGAGCGAGGCGTTCGGGTCCGCCGGCCAAAAGCAATGCGCCGCGTTGGACTTAGCCGCTGGTTGGACGGGTCGGCTCGCGAGCGAGGCGTTCGGGTCCGACGGCCGAAAGCAATGCGCCGCGTTGGACTTAGCCGCTGGTTGGAGGGGTCGGCTCGCGAGCGAGGCGTTCGCGTCCGCCGGCCAAAAGCAATGCGCCGCGTTGGACTTAGCCGCTGGTTGGACGGGTCGGCTCGCGAGCGAGGCGTTCGGGTCCGCCGGCCAAAAGCAATGCGCCGCGTTGGACTTAGCCGCTGGTTGGACGGGTCGGCTCGCGAGCGAGGCGTTCGGGTCCGACGGCCGAAAGCAATGCGCCACGTTGGACTTAGCCGCTGGTTGGACGGGTCGGCTCGCGAGCGAGGCGTTCGGGTCCGCCGGCCAAAAGCAATGCGCCGCGTTGGACTTAGCCGCTGGTTGGACGGGTCGGCTCGCGAGCGAGGCGTTCGGGTCCGACGGCCGAAAGCAATGCGCCGCGTTGGACTTAGCCGCTGGTTGGAGGGGTCGGCTCGCGAGCGAGGCGTTCGGGTCCGACGGCCGAAAGCAATGCGCCGCGTTGGACTTAGCCGCTGGTTGGACGGGTCGGCTCGCGAGCGAAGCGTTCGGGTCCGCCGGCCAAAAGCAATGCGCCGCGTTGGACTTAGCCGCTGGTTGGACGGGTCGGCTCGCGAGCGAGGCGTTCGGGTCCGACGGCCGAAAGCAATGCGCCGCGTTGGACTTAGCCGCTGGTTGGAGGGGTCGGCTCGCGAGCGAGGCGTTCGCGTCCGCCGGCCAAAAGCAATGCGCCGCGTTGGACTTAGCCGCTGGTTGGACGGGTCGGCTCGCGAGCGAGGCGTTCGCGTCCGCCGGCCAAAAGCAATGCGCCGCGTTGGACTTAGCCGCTGGTTGGACGGGTCGGCTCGCGAGCGAGGCGTTCGCGTCGGCCGGCCAAAAGCAATGCGCCGCGTTGGACTTAGCCGCTGGTTGGACGGGTCGGCTCGCGAGCGAGGCGTTCGGGTCCGACGGCCGAAAGCAATGCGCCGCGTTGGACTTAGCCGCTGTTTGGACGGGTCGGCTCGCGAGCGAGGCGTTCGCGTCCGCCGGCCGAAAGCAATGCGCCGCGTTGGACTTAGCCGCTGGTTGGACGGGTCGGCTCGCGAGCGAGGCGTTCGCGTCCGCCGGCCAAAAGCAATGCGCCGCGTTGGACTTAGCCGCTGGTTGGACGGGTCGCTCGCGAGCGAGGCGTTCGGGTCCGACGGCCGAAAGCAATGCGCCGCGTTGGACTTAGCCGCTGGTTGGACGGGTCGGCTCGCGAGCGAGGCGTTCGGGTCCGCCGGCCAAAAGCAATGCGCCGCGTTGGACTTAGCCGCTGGTTGGACGGGTCGCTCGCGAGCGAGGCGTTCGGGTCCGACGGCCGAAAGCAATGCGCCGCGTTGGACTTAGCCGCTGGTTGGACGGGTCGGCTCGCGAGCGAGGCGTTCGGGTCCGCCGGCCAAAAGCAATGCGCCGCGTTGGACTTAGCCGCTCCGCCGGCCAAAAGCAATGCGCCGCGTTGGACTTAGCCGCTGGTTGGACGGGTCGGCTCGCGAGCGAGGCGTTCGGGTCCGACGGCCGAAAGCAATGCGCCGCGTTGGACTTAGCCGCTGGTTGGAGGGGTCGGCTCGCGAGCGAGGCGTTCGGGTCCGACGGCCGAAAGCAATGCGCCGCGTTGGACTTAGCCGCTGGTTGGACGGGTCGGCTCGCGAGCGAAGCGTTCGGGTCCGCCGGCCAAAAGCAATGCGCCGCGTTGGACTTAGCCGCTGGTTGGACGGGTCGGCTCGCGAGCGAGGCGTTCGGGTCCGACGGCCGAAAGCAATGCGCCGCGTTGGACTTAGCCGCTGGTTGGAGGGGTCGGCTCGCGAGCGAGGCGTTCGCGTCCGCCGGCCAAAAGCAATGCGCCGCGTTGGACTTAGCCGCTGGTTGGACGGGTCGGCTCGCGAGCGAGGCGTTCGCGTCCGCCGGCCAAAAGCAATGCGCCGCGTTGGACTTAGCCGCTGGTTGGACGGGTCGGCTCGCGAGCGAGGCGTTCGGGTCCGACGGCCGAAAGCAATGCGCCGCGTTGGACTTAGCCGCTGGTTGGACGGGTCGGCTCGCGAGCGAGGCGTTCGGGTCCGTCGGCCAAAAGCAATGCGCCGCGTTGGACTTAGCCGCTCCGCCGGCCAAAAGCAATGCGCCGCGTTGGACTTAGCCGCTGGTTGGACGGGTCGGCTCGCGAGCGAGGCGTTCGGGTCCGACGGCCGAAAGCAATGCGCCGCGTTGGACTTAGCCGCTGGTTGGAGGGGTCGGCTCGCGAGCGAGGCGTTCGGGTCCGACGGCCGAAAGCAATGCGCCGCGTTGGACTTAGCCGCTGGTTGGACGGGTCGGCTCGCGAGCGAAGCGTTCGGGTCCGCCGGCCAAAAGCAATGCGCCGCGTTGGACTTAGCCGCTGGTTGGACGGGTCGGCTCGCGAGCGAGGCGTTCGGGTCCGACGGCCGAAAGCAATGCGCCGCGTTGGACTTAGCCGCTGGTTGGAGGGGTCGGCTCGCGAGCGAGGCGTTCGCGTCCGCCGGCCAAAAGCAATGCGCCGCGTTGGACTTAGCCGCTGGTTGGACGGGTCGGCTCGCGAGCGAGGCGTTCGCGTCCGCCGGCCAAAAGCAATGCGCCGCGTTGGACTTAGCCGCTGGTTGGACGGGTCGGCTCGCGAGCGAGGCGTTCGGGTCCGACGGCCGAAAGCAATGCGCCGCGTTGGACTTAGCCGCTGGTTGGACGGGTCGGCTCGCGAGCGAGGCGTTCGGGTCCGCCGGCCAAAAGCAATGCGCCGCGTTGGACTTAGCCGCTCCGCCGGCCAAAAGCAATGCGCCGCGTTGGACTTAGCCGCTGGTTGGACGGGTCGGCTCGCGAGCGAGGCGTTCGGGTCCGACGGCCGAAAGCAATGCGCCGCGTTGGACTTAGCCGCTGGTTGGAGGGGTCGGCTCGCGAGCGAGGCGTTCGGGTCCGACGGCCGAAAGCAATGCGCCGCGTTGGACTTAGCCGCTGGTTGGACGGGTCGGCTCGCGAGCGAAGCGTTCGGGTCCGCCGGCCAAAAGCAATGCGCCGCGTTGGACTTAGCCGCTGGTTGGACGGGTCGGCTCGCGAGCGAGGCGTTCGGGTCCGACGGCCGAAAGCAATGCGCCGCGTTGGACTTAGCCGCTGGTTGGAGGGGTCGGCTCGCGAGCGAGGCATTCGCGTCCGCCGGCCAAAAGCAATGCGCCGCGTTGGACTTAGCCGCTGGTTGGACGGGTCGGCTCGCGAGCGAGGCGTTCGCGTCCGCCGGCCAAAAGCAATGCGCCGCGTTGGACTTAGCCGCTGGTTGGACGGGTCGGCTCGCGAGCGAGGCGTTCGGGTCCGACGGCCGAAAGCAATGCGCCGCGTTGGACTTAGCCGCTGGTTGGACGGGTCGGCTCGCGAGCGAGGCGTTCGGGTCCGTCGGCCGAAAGCAATGCGCCGCGTTGGACTTAGCCGCAGGTTGGACGGGTCGGCTCGCGAGCGAGGCGTTCGCTTCCGCCGGCCAAAAGCAATGCGCCGCGTTGGACTTAGCCGCTGGTTGGACGGGTCGGCTCGCGAGCGAGGCGTTCGGGTCCGCCGGCCGAAAGCAATGCGCCGCGTTGGACTTAGCCGTTTTTTGGACGGGTCGGCTCGCGAGCGAGGCGTTCGGGTCCGACGGCCGAAAGCAATGCGCCGCGTTGGACTTAGCCGCTGGTTGGACGGGTCGGCTCGCGAGCGAGGCGTTCGGGTCCGTCGGCCGAAAGCAATGCGCCGCGTTGGACTTAGCCGCTGGTTGGACGGGTCGGCTCGCGAGCGAGGCGTTCGGGTCCGCCGGCCGAAAGCAATGCGCCGCGTTGGACTTAGCCGCTGGTTGGACGGGTCGGCTCGCGAGCGAGGCGTTCGCGTCCGCCGGCCGAAAGCGATGGGCCGCGTTGGACTTAGCCGCTGGTTGGACGGGTCGGCTCGCGAGCGAGGCGTTCGGGTCCGACGGCCGAAAGCAATGCGCCGCGTTGGACTTAGCCGCTGGTTGGAGGGGTCGGCTCGCGAGCGAGGCGTTCGCGTCCGCCGGCCAAAAACAATGCGCCGCGTTGGACTTAGCCGCTGGTTGGACGGGTCGGCTCGCGAGCGAGGCGTTCGCGTCCGCCGGCCAAAAGCAATGCGCCGCGTTGGACTTAGCCGCTGGTTGGACGGGTCGGCTCGCGAGCGAGGCGTTCGGGTCCGACGGCCGAAAGCAATGCGCCGATTTGGACTTAGCCGCTGGTTGGACGGGTCGGCTCGCGAGCGAGGCGTTCGCGTCCGCCGGCCAAAAGCAATGCGCCGCGTTGGACTTAGCCGCTGGTTGGACGGGTCGCTCGCGAGCGAGGCGTTCGGGTCCGCCGGCCAAAAGCAATGCGCCGCGTTGGACTTAGCCGCTGGTTGGACGGGTCGGCTCGCGAGCGAGGCGTTCGGGTCCGACGGCCGAAAGCAATGCGCCGCGTTGGACTTAGCCGCTGGTTGGAGGGGTCGGCTCGCGAGCGAGGCGTTCGCGTCCGCCGGCCAAAAGCAATGCGCCGCGTTGGACTTAGCCGCTGTTTGGACGGGTCGGCTCGCGAGCGAGGCGTTCGGGTCCGACGGCCGAAAGCAATGCGCCGCGTTGGACTTAGCCGCTGGTTGGAGGGGTCGGCTCGCGAGCGAGGCGTTCGCGTCCGCCGGCCAAAAGCAATGCGCCGCGTTGGACTTAGCCGCTGGTTGGACGGGTCGGCTCGCGAGCGAGGCGTTCGCGTCCGCCGGCCAAAAGCAATGCGCCGCGTTGGACTTAGCCGCTGGTTGGACGGGTCGGCTCGCGAGCGAGGCGTTCGCGTCCGCCGGCCAAAAGCAATGCGCCGCGTTGGACTTAGCCGCTGGTTGGACGGGTCGGCTCGCGAGCGAGGCGTTCGGGTCCGACGGCCGAAAGCAATGCGCCGCGTTGGACTTAGCCTTTTTTTGGACGGGTCGGCTCGCGAGCGAGGCGTTCGGGTCCGACGGCCGAAAGCAATGCGCCGCGTTGGACTTAGCCGCTGTTTGGACGGGTCGGCTCGCGAGCGAGGCGTTCGGGTCCGACGGCCGAAAGCAATGCGCCGCGTTGGACTTAGCCGCTGGTTGGACGAGTCGGCTCGCGAGCGAGGCGTTCGGGTCCGTCGGCCGAAAGCAATGCGCCGCGTTGGACTTAGCCGCTGGTTGGACGGGTCGGCTCGCGAGCGAGGCGTTCGCTTCCGCCGGCCAAAAGCAATGCGCCGCGTTGGACTTAGCCGCTGGTTGGACGGGTCGGCTCGCGAGCGAGGCGTTCGGGTCCGCCGGCCGAAAGCAATGCGCCGCGTTGGACTTAGCCGCTGGTTGGACGGGTCGGCTCGCGAGCGAGGCGTTCGGGTCCGCCGGCCGAAAGCAATGCGCCGCGTTGGACTTAGCCGCTGGTTGGACGGGTCGGCTCGCGAGCGAGGCGTTCGGGTCCGTCGGCCGAAAGCAATGCGCCGCGTTGGACTTAGCCGCTGGTTGGACGGGTCGGCTCGCGAGCGAGGCGTTCGGGTCCGCCGGCCGAAAGCAATGCGCCGCGTTGGACTTAGCCGTTTTTTGGACGGGTCGGCTCGCGAGCGAGGCGTTCGGGTCCGACGGCCGAAAGCAATGCGCCGCGTTGGACTTAGCCGCTGTTTGGACGGGTCGGCTCGCGAGCGAGGCGTTCGGGTCCGACGGCCGAAAGCAATGCGCCGCGTTGGACTTAGCCGCTGGTTGGACGAGTCGGCTCGCGAGCGAGGCGTTCGGGTCCGCCGGCCGAAAGCAATGCGCCGCGTTGGACTTAGCCGCTGGTTGGACGGGTCGGCTCGCGAGCGAGGCGTTCGCGTCCGCCGGCCGAAAGCGTTGGGCCGCGTTGGACTTAGCCGCTGGTTGGACGGGTCGGCTCGCGAGCGAGGCGTTCGGGTCCGTCGGCCGAAAGCAATGCGCCGCGTTGGACTTAGCCGCTGGTTGGACGGGTCGGCTCGCGAGCGAGGCGTTCGCTTCCGCCGGCCAAAAGCAATGCGCCGCGTTGGACTTAGCCGCTGGTTGGACGGGTCGGCTCGCGAGCGAGGCGTTCGGGTCCGCCGGCCGAAAGCAATGCGCCGCGTTGGACTTAGCCGCTGGTTGGACGGGTCGGCTCGCGAGCGAGGCGTTCGGGTCCGCCGGCCGAAAGCAATGCGCCGCGTTGGACTTAGCCGCTGGTTGGACGGGTCGGCTCGCGAGCGAGGCGTTCGGGTCCGCCGGCCAAAAGCAATGCGCCGCGTTGGACTTAGCCGCTGGTTGGACGGGTCGGCTCGCGAGCGAGGCGTTCGGGTCCGACGGCCGAAAGCAATGCGCCGCGTTGGACTTAGCCGCTGGTTGGACGGGTCGGCTCGCGAGCGAGGCGTTCGCGTCCGCCGGCCAAAAGCAATGCGCCGCGTTGGACTTAGCCGCTGGTTGGACGGGTCGCTCGCGAGCGAGGCGTTCGGGTCCGCCGGCCAAAAGCAATGCGCCGCGTTGGACTTAGCCGCTGGTTGGACGGGTCGGCTCGCGAGCGAGGCGTTCGGGTCCGACGGCCGAAAGCAATGCGCCGCGTTGGACTTAGCCGCTGGTTGGAGGGGTCGGCTCGCGAGCGAGGCGTTCGCGTCCGCCGGCCAAAAGCAATGCGCCGCGTTGGACTTAGCCGCTGGTTGGACGGGTCGGCTCGCGAGCGAGGCGTTCGCTTCCGCCGGCCAAAAGCAATGCGCCGCGTTGGACTTAGCCGCTGGTTGGACGGGTCGGCTCGCGAGCGAGGCGTTCGGGTCCGCCGGCCGAAAGCAATGCGCCGCGTTGGACTTAGCCGCTGGTTGGACGGGTCGGCTCGCGAGCGAGGCGTTCGGGTCCGCCGGCCGAAAGCAATGCGCCGCGTTGGACTTAGCCGCTGGTTGGACGGGTCGGCTCGCGAGCGAGGCGTTCGGGTCCGCCGGCCAAAAGCAATGCGCCGCGTTGGACTTAGCCGCTGGTTGGACGGGTCGGCTCGCGAGCGAGGCGTTCGGGTCCGCCGGCCGAAAGCAATGCGCCGCGTTGGACTTAGCCGTTTTTTGGACGGGTCGGCTCGCGAGCGAGGCGTTCGGGTCCGACGGCCGAAAGCAATGCGCCGCGTTGGACTTAGCCGCTGTTTGGACGGGTCGGCTCGCGAGCGAGGCGTTCGGGTCCGACGGCCGAAAGCAATGCGCCGCGTTGGACTTAGCCGCTGGTTGGACGAGTCGGCTCGCGAGCGAGGCGTTCGGGTCCGCCGGCCGAAAGCAATGCGCCGCGTTGGACTTAGCCGCTGGTTGGACGGGTCGGCTCGCGAGCGAGGCGTTCGCGTCCGCCGGCCGAAAGCGTTGGGCCGCGTTGGACTTAGCCGCTGGTTGGACGGGTCGGCTCGCGAGCGAGGCGTTCGGGTCCGTCGGCCGAAAGCAATGCGCCGCGTTGGACTTAGCCGCTGGTTGGACGGGTCGGCTCGCGAGCGAGGCGTTCGCTTCCGCCGGCCAAAAGCAATGCGCCGCGTTGGACTTAGCCGCTGGTTGGACGGGTCGGCTCGCGAGCGAGGCGTTCGGGTCCGCCGGCCGAAAGCAATGCGCCACGTTGGACTTAGCCGCTGGTTGGACGGGTCGGCTCGCGAGCGAGGCGTTCGGGTCCGCCGGCCGAAAGCAATGCGCCGCGTTGGACTTAGCCGCTGGTTGGACGGGTCGGCTCGCGAGCGAGGCGTTCGCTTCCGCCGGCCAAAAGCAATGCGCCGCGTTGGACTTAGCCGCTGGTTGGACGGGTCGGCTCGCGAGCGAGGCGTTCGGGTCCGCCGGCCGAAAGCAATGCGCCGCGTTGGACTTAGCCGCTGGTTGGACGGGTCGGCTCGCGAGCGAGGCGTTCGGGTCCGCCGGCCGAAAGCAATGCGCCGCGTTGGACTTAGCCGCTGGTTGGACGGGTCGGCTCGCGAGCGAGGCGTTCGGGTCCGCCGGCCAAAAGCAATGCGCCGCGTTGGACTTAGCCGCTGGTTGGACGGGTCGGCTCGCGAGCGAGGCGTTCGGGTCCGACGGCCGAAAGCAATGCGCCGCGTTGGACTTAGCCGCTGGTTGGACGGGTCGGCTCGCGAGCGAGGCGTTCGCGTCCGCCGGCCAAAAGCAATGCGCCGCGTTGGACTTAGCCGCTGGTTGGACGGGTCGGCTCGCGAGCGAGGCGTTCGGGTCCGCCGGCCGAAAGCAATGCGCCGCGTTGGACTTAGCCGCTGGTTGGACGGGTCGGCTCGCGAGCGAGGCGTTCGGGTCCGCCGGCCGAAAGCAATGCGCCGCGTTGGACTTAGCCGCTGGTTGGACGGGTCGGCTCGCGAGCGAGGCGTTCGGGTCCGCCGGCCAAAAGCAATGCGCCGCGTTGGACTTAGCCGCTGGTTGGACGGGTCGGCTCGCGAGCGAGGCGTTCGGGTCCGACGGCCGAAAGCAATGCGCCGCGTTGGACTTAGCCGCTGGTTGGACGGGTCGGCTCGCGAGCGAGGCGTTCGCGTCCGCCGGCCAAAAGCAATGCGCCGCGTTGGACTTAGCCGCTGGTTGGACGGGTCGCTCGCGAGCGAGGCGTTCGGGTCCGCCGGCCAAAAGCAATGCGCCGCGTTGGACTTAGCCGCTGGTTGGACGGGTCGGCTCGCGAGCGAGGCGTTCGGGTCCGAAGCCGAAAGCAATGCGCCGCGTTGGACTTAGCCGCTGGTTGGACGGGTCGGCTCGCGAGCGAGGCGTTCGGGTCCGCCGGCCGAAAGCAATGCGCCGCGTTGGACTTAGCCGCTGGTTGGACGGGTCGGCTCGCGAGCGAGGCGTTCGCGTCCGCCGGCCAAAAGCAATGCGCCGCGTTGGACTTAGCCGCTGGTTGGAGGGGTCGGCTCGCGAGCGAGGCGTTCGCTTTTTCCGGCCAAAAGCAATGCGCCGCGTTGGACTTAGCCGCTGGTTGGACGGGTCGGCTCGCGAGCGAGGCGTTCGGGTCCGCCGGCCGAAAGCAATGCGCCACGTTGGACTTAGCCGCTGGTTGGACGGGTCGGCTCGCGAGCGAGGCGTTCGGGTCCGCCGGCCGAAAGCAATGCGCCGCGTTGGACTTAGCCGCTGGTTGGACGGGTCGGCTCGCGAGCGAGGCGTTCGGGTCCGCCGGCCAAAAGCAATGCGCCGCGTTGGACTTAGCCGCTGGTTGGACGGGTCGGCTCGCGAGCGAGGCGTTCGGGTCCGACGGCCGAAAGCAATGCGCCGCGTTGGACTTAGCCGCTGGTTGGACGGGTCGGCTCGCGAGCGAGGCGTTCGCGTCCGCCGGCCAAAAGCAATGCGCCGCGTTGGACTTAGCCGCTGGTTGGACGGGTCGCTCGCGAGCGAGGCGTTCGGGTCCGCCGGCCAAAAGCAATGCGCCGCGTTGGACTTAGCCGCTGGTTGGACGGGTCGGCTCGCGAGCGAGGCGTTCGGGTCCGACGGCCGAAAGCAATGCGCCGCGTTGGACTTAGCCGCTGGTTGGAGGGGTCGGCTCGCGAGCGAGGCGTTCGCGTCCGCCGGCCAAAAGCAATGCGCCGCGTTGGACTTAGCCGCTGGTTGGACGGGTCGGCTCGCGAGCGAGGCGTTCGCTTCCGCCGGCCAAAAGCAATGCGCCGCGTTGGACTTAGCCGCTGGTTGGACGGGTCGGCTCGCGAGCGAGGCGTTCGGGTCCGCCGGCCGAAAGCAATGCGCCGCGTTGGACTTAGCCGCTGGTTGGACGGGTCGGCTCGCGAGCGAGGCGTTCGGGTCCGCCGGCCGAAAGCAATGCGCCGCGTTGGACTTAGCCGCTGGTTGGACGGGTCGGCTCGCGAGCGAGGCGTTCGGGTCCGCCGGCCAAAAGCAATGCGCCGCGTTGGACTTAGCCGCTGGTTGGACGGGTCGGCTCGCGAGCGAGGCGTTCGGGTCCGACGGCCGAAAGCAATGCGCCGCGTTGGACTTAGCCGCTGGTTGGACGGGTCGGCTCGCGAGCGAGGCGTTCGCGTCCGCCGGCCAAAAGCAATGCGCCGCGTTGGACTTAGCCGCTGGTTGGACGGGTCGCTCGCGAGCGAGGCGTTCGGGTCCGCCGGCCAAAAGCAATGCGCCGCGTTGGACTTAGCCGCTGGTTGGACGGGTCGGCTCGCGAGCGAGGCGTTCGGGTCCGAAGGCCGAAAGCAATGCGCCGCGTTGGACTTAGCCGCTGGTTGGACGGGTCGGCTCGCGAGCGAGGCGTTCGGGTCCGCCGGCCGAAAGCAATGCGCCGCGTTGGACTTAGCCGCTGGTTGGACGGGTCGGCTCGCGAGCGAGGCGTTCGCGTCCGCCGGCCAAAAGCAATGCGCCGCGTTGGACTTAGCCGCTGGTTGGAGGGGTCGGCTCGCGAGCGAGGCGTTCGCTTTTTCCGGCCAAAAGCAATGCGCCGCGTTGGACTTAGCCGCTGGTTGGACGGGTCGGCTCGCGAGCGAGGCGTTCGCGTCCGCCGGCCAAAAGCAATGCGCCGCGTTGGACTTAGCCGCTGGTTGGACGGGTCGGCTCGCGAGCGAGGCGTTCGGGTCCGACGGCCGAAAGCAATGCGCCGCGTTGGACTTAGCCGCTGGTTGGACGGGTCGGCTCGCGAGCGAGGCGTTCGGGTCCGTCGGCCGAAAGCAATGCGCCGCGTTGGACTTAGCCGCTGGTTGGACGGGTCGGCTCGCGAGCGAGGCGTTCGCTTCCGCCGGCCAAAAGCAATGCCCCGCGTTGGACTTAGCCGCTGGTTGGACGGGTCGGCTCGCGAGCGAGACGTTCGGGTCCGCCGGCCGAAAGCAATGCGCCGCGTTGGACTTAGCCGCTGGTTGGACGGGTCGGCTCGCGAGCGAGGCGTTCGGGTCCGCCGGCCGAAAGCAATGCGCCGCGTTGGACTTAGCCGTTTTTTGGACGGGTCGGCTCGCGAGCGAGGCGTTCGGGTCCGACGGCCGAAAGCAATGCGCCGCGTTGGACTTAGCCGCTGTTTGGACGGGTCGGCTCGCGAGCGAGGCGTTCGGGTCCGACGGCCGAAAGCAATGCGCCGCGTTGGACTTAGCCGCTGGTTGGACGAGTCGGCTCGCGAGCGAGGCGTTCGGGTCCGCCGGCCGAAAGCAATGCGCCGCGTTGGACTTAGCCGCTGGTTGGACGGGTCGGCTCGCGAGCGAGGCGTTCGCGTCCGCCGGCCGAAAGCGTTGGGCCGCGTTGGACTTAGCCGCTGGTTGGACGGGTCGGCTCGCGAGCGAGGCGTTCGGGTCCGTCGGCCGAAAGCAATGCGCCGCGTTGGACTTAGCCGCTGGTTGGACGGGTCGGCTCGCGAGCGAGGCGTTCGCTTCCGCCGGCCAAAAGCAATGCGCCGCGTTGGACTTAGCCGCTGGTTGGACGGGTCGGCTCGCGAGCGAGGCGTTCGGGTCCGCCGGCCGAAAGCAATGCGCCACGTTGGACTTAGCCGCTGGTTGGACGGGTCGGCTCGCGAGCGAGGCGTTCGGGTCCGCCGGCCGAAAGCAATGCGCCGCGTTGGACTTAGCCGCTGGTTGGACGGGTCGGCTCGCGAGCGAGGCGTTCGCTTCCGCCGGCCAAAAGCAATGCGCCGCGTTGGACTTAGCCGCTGGTTGGACGGGTCGGCTCGCGAGCGAGGCGTTCGGGTCCGCCGGCCGAAAGCAATGCGCCGCGTTGGACTTAGCCGCTGGTTGGACGGGTCGGCTCGCGAGCGAGGCGTTCGGGTCCGCCGGCCGAAAGCAATGCGCCGCGTTGGACTTAGCCGCTGGTTGGACGGGTCGGCTCGCGAGCGAGGCGTTCGGGTCCGCCGGCCAAAAGCAATGCGCCGCGTTGGACTTAGCCGCTGGTTGGACGGGTCGGCTCGCGAGCGAGGCGTTCGGGTCCGACGGCCGAAAGCAATGCGCCGCGTTGGACTTAGCCGCTGGTTGGACGGGTCGGCTCGCGAGCGAGGCGTTCGCGTCCGCCGGCCAAAAGCAATGCGCCGCGTTGGACTTAGCCGCTGGTTGGACGGGTCGGCTCGCGAGCGAGGCGTTCGGGTCCGCCGGCCGAAAGCAATGCGCCGCGTTGGACTTAGCCGCTGGTTGGACGGGTCGGCTCGCGAGCGAGGCGTTCGGGTCCGCCGGCCGAAAGCAATGCGCCGCGTTGGACTTAGCCGCTGGTTGGACGGGTCGGCTCGCGAGCGAGGCGTTCGGGTCCGCCGGCCAAAAGCAATGCGCCGCGTTGGACTTAGCCGCTGGTTGGACGGGTCGGCTCGCGAGCGAGGCGTTCGGGTCCGACGGCCGAAAGCAATGCGCCGCGTTGGACTTAGCCGCTGGTTGGACGGGTCGGCTCGCGAGCGAGGCGTTCGCGTCCGCCGGCCAAAAGCAATGCGCCGCGTTGGACTTAGCCGCTGGTTGGACGGGTCGCTCGCGAGCGAGGCGTTCGGGTCCGCCGGCCAAAAGCAATGCGCCGCGTTGGACTTAGCCGCTGGTTGGACGGGTCGGCTCGCGAGCGAGGCGTTCGGGTCCGAAGGCCGAAAGCAATGCGCCGCGTTGGACTTAGCCGCTGGTTGGACGGGTCGGCTCGCGAGCGAGGCGTTCGGGTCCGCCGGCCGAAAGCAATGCGCCGCGTTGGACTTAGCCGCTGGTTGGACGGGTCGGCTCGCGAGCGAGGCGTTCGCGTCCGCCGGCCAAAAGCAATGCGCCGCGTTGGACTTAGCCGCTGGTTGGAGGGGTCGGCTCGCGAGCGAGGCGTTCGCTTTTTCCGGCCAAAAGCAATGCGCCGCGTTGGACTTAGCCGCTGGTTGGACGGGTCGGCTCGCGAGCGAGGCGTTCGGGTCCGCCGGCCGAAAGCAATGCGCCACGTTGGACTTAGCCGCTGGTTGGACGGGTCGGCTCGCGAGCGAGGCGTTCGGGTCCGCCGGCCGAAAGCAATGCGCCGCGTTGGACTTAGCCGCTGGTTGGACGGGTCGGCTCGCGAGCGAGGCGTTCGGGTCCGCCGGCCAAAAGCAATGCGCCGCGTTGGACTTAGCCGCTGGTTGGACGGGTCGGCTCGCGAGCGAGGCGTTCGGGTCCGACGGCCGAAAGCAATGCGCCGCGTTGGACTTAGCCGCTGGTTGGACGGGTCGGCTCGCGAGCGAGGCGTTCGCGTCCGCCGGCCAAAAGCAATGCGCCGCGTTGGACTTAGCCGCTGGTTGGACGGGTCGCTCGCGAGCGAGGCGTTCGGGTCCGCCGGCCAAAAGCAATGCGCCGCGTTGGACTTAGCCGCTGGTTGGACGGGTCGGCTCGCGAGCGAGGCGTTCGGGTCCGACGGCCGAAAGCAATGCGCCGCGTTGGACTTAGCCGCTGGTTGGAGGGGTCGGCTCGCGAGCGAGGCGTTCGCGTCCGCCGGCCAAAAGCAATGCGCCGCGTTGGACTTAGCCGCTGGTTGGACGGGTCGGCTCGCGAGCGAGGCGTTCGCTTCCGCCGGCCAAAAGCAATGCGCCGCGTTGGACTTAGCCGCTGGTTGGACGGGTCGGCTCGCGAGCGAGGCGTTCGGGTCCGCCGGCCGAAAGCAATGCGCCGCGTTGGACTTAGCCGCTGGTTGGACGGGTCGGCTCGCGAGCGAGGCGTTCGGGTCCGCCGGCCGAAAGCAATGCGCCGCGTTGGACTTAGCCGCTGGTTGGACGGGTCGGCTCGCGAGCGAGGCGTTCGGGTCCGCCGGCCAAAAGCAATGCGCCGCGTTGGACTTAGCCGCTGGTTGGACGGGTCGGCTCGCGAGCGAGGCGTTCGGGTCCGACGGCCGAAAGCAATGCGCCGCGTTGGACTTAGCCGCTGGTTGGACGGGTCGGCTCGCGAGCGAGGCGTTCGCGTCCGCCGGCCAAAAGCAATGCGCCGCGTTGGACTTAGCCGCTGGTTGGACGGGTCGCTCGCGAGCGAGGCGTTCGGGTCCGCCGGCCAAAAGCAATGCGCCGCGTTGGACTTAGCCGCTGGTTGGACGGGTCGGCTCGCGAGCGAGGCGTTCGGGTCCGAAGGCCGAAAGCAATGCGCCGCGTTGGACTTAGCCGCTGGTTGGACGGGTCGGCTCGCGAGCGAGGCGTTCGGGTCCGCCGGCCGAAAGCAATGCGCCGCGTTGGACTTAGCCGCTGGTTGGACGGGTCGGCTCGCGAGCGAG
Organism: Prorops nasuta; assembly: GCF_024137725.1. Lineage (NCBI taxonomy): Eukaryota > Metazoa > Arthropoda > Insecta > Hymenoptera > Bethylidae > Prorops > Prorops nasuta. Next base: position 2,468,569 of record NW_027116831.1, on the reverse strand, counting down.
GCGTTCGCGTCCGCCGGCCAAAAGCAATGCGCCGCGTTGGACTTAGCCGCTGGTTGGAGGGGTCGGCTCGCGAGCGAGGCGTTCGCTTTTTCCGGCCAAAAGCAATGCGCCGCGTTGGACTTAGCCGCTGGTTGGACGGGTCGGCTCGCGAGCGAGGCGTTCGCGTCCGCCGGCCAAAAGCAATGCGCCGCGTTGGACTTAGCCGCTGGTTGGACGGGTCGGCTCGCGAGCGAGGCGTTCGGGTCCGACGGCCGAAAGCAATGCGCCGCGTTGGACTTAGCCGCTGGTTGGACGGGTCGGCTCGCGAGCGAGGCGTTCGGGTCCGTCGGCCGAAAGCAATGCGCCGCGTTGGACTTAGCCGCTGGTTGGACGGGTCGGCTCGCGAGCGAGGCGTTCGCTTCCGCCGGCCAAAAGCAATGCCCCGCGTTGGACTTAGCCGCTGGTTGGACGGGTCGGCTCGCGAGCGAGACGTTCGGGTCCGCCGGCCGAAAGCAATGCGCCGCGTTGGACTTAGCCGCTGGTTGGACGGGTCGGCTCGCGAGCGAGGCGTTCGGGTCCGCCGGCCGAAAGCAATGCGCCGCGTTGGACTTAGCCGCTGGTTGGACGGGTCGGCTCGCGAGCGAGGCGTTCGGGTCCGTCGGCCGAAAGCAATGCGCCGCGTTGGACTTAGCCGCTGGTTGGACGGGTCGGCTCGCGAGCGAGGCGTTCGGGTCCGCCGGCCGAAAGCAATGCGCCGCGTTGGACTTAGCCGTTTTTTGGACGGGTCGGCTCGCGAGCGAGGCGTTCGGGTCCGACGGCCGAAAGCAATGCGCCGCGTTGGACTTAGCCGCTGTTTGGACGGGTCGGCTCGCGAGCGAGGCGTTCGGGTCCGACGGCCGAAAGCAATGCGCCGCGTTGGACTTAGCCGCTGGTTGGACGAGTCGGCTCGCGAGCGAGGCGTTCGGGTCCGCCGGCCGAAAGCAATGCGCCGCGTTGGACTTAGCCGCTGGTTGGACGGGTCGGCTCGCGAGCGAGGCGTTCGCGTCCGCCGGCCGAAAGCGTTTGGCCGCGTTGGACTTAGCCGCTGGTTGGACGGGTCGGCTCGCGAGCGAGGCGTTCGGGTCCGTCGGCCGAAAGCAATGCGCCGCGTTGGACTTAGCCGCTGGTTGGACGGGTCGGCTAGCGAGCGAGGCGTTCGCTTCCGCCGGCCAAAAGCAATGCGCCGCGTTGGACTTAGCCGCTGGTTGGACGGGTCGGCTCGCGAGCGAGGCGTTCGGGTCCGCCGGCCGAAAGCAATGCGCCGCGTTGGACTTAGCCGCTGGTTGGACGGGTCGGCTCGCGAGCGAGGCGTTCGGGTCCGCCGGCCGAAAGCAATGCGCCGCGTTGGACTTAGCCGCTGGTTGGACGGGTCGGCTCGCGAGCGAGGCGTTCGGGTCCGCCGGCCGAAAGCAATGCGCCGCGTTGGACTTAGCCGTTTTTTGGACGGGTCGGCTCGCGAGCGAGGCGTTCGGGTCCGACGGCCGAAAGCAATGCGCCGCGTTGGACTTAGCCGCTGTTTGGACGGGTCGGCTCGCGAGCGAGGCGTTCGGGTCCGACGGCCGAAAGCAATGCGCCGCGTTGGACTTAGCCGCTGGTTGGACGAGTCGGCTCGCGAGCGAGGCGTTCGGGTCCGCCGGCCGAAAGCAATGCGCCGCGTTGGACTTAGCCGCTGGTTGGACGGGTCGGCTCGCGAGCGAGGCGTTCGCGTCCGCCGGCCGAAAGCGTTGGGCCGCGTTGGACTTAGCCGCTGGTTGGACGGGTCGGCTCGCGAGCGAGGCGTTCGCGTCCGCCGGCCAAAAGCAATGCGCCGCGTTGGACTATGTTATCTTAGATAAAATTTTATTATTTAAAACTATTGGAGTTTGTTTACAAGTATTTTGTTATGCAAATATTTTTTCATCATTTGAAGTACCTCATTGATTTTGGTCCTATCGAAGAAGTTTGCCCTATGGCCGACTATGTTATAGCCGGCTCGTCGCCGTTCTGCCGGCGGACCTTTTCGTATATATAAGAGTGTTGGGAGTGAGCTTAGGTGCTCGAGGTATGAAACTTAGCACAGCATAGTCACGGGTCGGTGTCTTAGACCGAATGGCCCTAATGTGACTGAGCGCTAAATAGCGTTGGTTCGAAAAGTTTTTAAGCGGAATATATCCGTGTTTTTTATTCTTTTTGGCTCACTGAAAAATCACTCAAAGTTCCGAGCGAGAATATGTTATTCACCGTATGTTGTGAAAGGACTTTAGAGAAAGTCAGCCATGAAGTTTTGACTTTAACTTTGTTTTTTGTCAGAAGAATGTTTGAAGCGATTGTGTAACAATGTTGGAATAGCCTTACAGTTTTGCTCGATTCTTCCTTTTTACGGGGGAAGTTTCGAGCTGACTTAGAGGTTTTATCTATTGAATTTGGAAAGTGTCTCTGCAGATCGGGATTTTTAAGTAAAGACTCGATTGCGGTGTTCGCTTTAGGTATTCGTGATTTTGTGTCTGCGTGGTGAATGTAGGTGTAATTGCCATATTTCCTGCGACACTTTCTCACGATGCTTGCTTCGTACGTAGTGGTTTTCCACGCGTTGATCCAAGCTCCCTGGTTGATCCTGCCAGTAGTCATATGCTTGTCTCAAAGATTAAGCCATGCATGTCTCAGTGCATGCCGAATTAAGGTGAAACCGCGAATGGCTCATTAAATCAGTTATGGTTCCTTAGATCGTACCCACATTTACTTGGATAACTGTGGTAATTCTAGAGCTAATACATGCAAACCCTTTCCAACCAGAGATGGGAGGAACGCTTTTATTAGATCAAAACCAATCGGTGGTTCGGGTTTCACGACTCGTTCACCGTTTACCTTGGTGACTCTGAATAACTTTGTGCTGATCGCACGGTCTCGCACCGGCGACGCATCTTTCAAATGTCTGCCTTATCAACTGTCGATGGTAGGTTCTGCGCCTACCATGGTTGTAACGGGTAACGGGGAATCAGGGTTCGATTCCGGAGAGGGAGCCTGAGAAACGGCTACCACATCCAAGGAAGGCAGCAGGCGCGCAAATTACCCACTCCCGGCACGGGGAGGTAGTGACGAAAAATAACGATACGGGACTCATACGAGGCCCCGTAATCGGAATGAGTACACTTTAAATCCTTTAACGAGGATCCATTGGAGGACAAGTCTGGTGCCAGCAGCCGCGGTAATTCCAGCTCCAATAGCGTATATTAAAGTTGTTGCGGTTAAAAAGCTCGTAGTTGAATCTGTGTGCCACAATGTCGGTCCGCCGCTCGCGGTGGTTACTTGCATACCGTGGGACGTCCTACCGGTGGACTTAGCCCTTCGGGGCGGTCCAACTAATATCCCATCGCGGTGCTCTTCATTGAGTGTCGAGATGGGCCGGTACGTTCACTTTGAACAAATTAGAGTGCTTAAAGCAGGCTACTTTCGCCTGAATACTGTGTGCATGGAATAATGGAATAGGACCTCGGTTCTATTTTGTTGGTTTTCGGAACCCCGAGGTAATGATTAATAGGGACAGATGGGGGCATTCGTATTGCGACGTTAGAGGTGAAATTCTTGGATCGTCGCAAGACGGACAGAAGCGAAAGCATTTGCCAAAAATGTTTTCATTAATCAAGAACGAAAGTTAGAGGTTCGAAGGCGATCAGATACCGCCCTAGTTCTAACCATAAACGATGCCAGCTAGCGATCCGCCGAAGTTCCTCCGATGACTCGGCGGGCAGCTTCCGGGAAACCAAAGCTTTTGGGTTCCGGGGGAAGTATGGTTGCAAAGCTGAAACTTAAAGGAATTGACGGAAGGGCACCACCAGGAGTGGAGCCTGCGGCTTAATTTGACTCAACACGGGAAACCTCACCAGGCCCGGACACCGGAAGGATTGACAGATTGATAGCTCTTTCTTGATTCGGTGGGTGGTGGTGCATGGCCGTTCTTAGTTGGTGGAGCGATTTGTCTGGTTAATTCCGATAACGAACGAGACTCTAGCCTGCTAAATAGGCGTACATTCTGGTATCTCGAAGGCCTCCGGCTTCTGTCGGGTGGTTTTTACTACCAACGTACCTACAAATCTTCTTAGAGGGACAGGCGGTTTTTAGCCGCACGAGATTGAGCAATAACAGGTCTGTGATGCCCTTAGATGTTCTGGGCCGCACGCGCGCTACACTGAAGGAATCAGCGTGTTTTCCCTGGCCGAAAGGCCCGGGTAACCCGCTGAACCTCCTTCGTGCTAGGGATTGGGGCTTGCAATTGTTCCCCATGAACGAGGAATTCCCAGTAAGCGCGAGTCATAAGCTCGCGTTGATTACGTCCCTGCCCTTTGTACACACCGCCCGTCGCTACTACCGATTGAATGATTTAGTGAGGTCTTCGGACTGGTGCGCGGCAATGCCTCGGCATTACCGATGTTGCCGGGAAGATGACCAAACTTGATCATTTAGAGGAAGTAAAAGTCGTAACAAGGTTTCCGTAGGTGAACCTGCGGAAGGATCATTAACGTACACGAACAACAAAAGCGTGTTCTCCCTTGAGGGGAAATAAGCTTTGTCGTCTGTGACACGGTTCTCCGGTAATTTTTTGCCGAGAGGAGGACTAGCGCCCACAAAGTGAGCTCTCGAACGGACAAAAAGAGTTAGGTTGCGATGGTCGATGGACTGCGTTTGCAGCCTATCGGGGAAGATGGTGAGATGGCGACTGAGTGTTATTGTGTGCCGTGCTGCGCGCACATGGACGTTCTCTCGCGCGTCTCTATCTTGCGAGGCTTTTGAATGATCACGTGCGTAACACGCGGTCTTCGGCTGTCGTCCTACTTAAAAAAAAAATTGCCGGTGTCCCTCAGAGGATGGCGATCTCTCTCTGCGAGAGAGAACTGTCCTTCTTGTGGGTGGCGGCCCCTCGATAGCGATAACATTGGCGAGAGATCGCTGGTGCGTTGTCGAGGATCGTTTTGAATTTGTTTTAAAAGTTTTGTGCACGAATGGGGAAACACATTCGTTGGATAGAGACCTTTTATTGATTACCCTGAACGGTGGATCACTTGGCTCGTGGGTCGATGAAGAACGCAGCTAATTGCGCGTCAACTTGTGAACTGCAGGACACATGAACATCGACATTTCGAACGCACATTGCGGTCCACGGATACAATTCCCGGACCACGCCTGGCTGAGGGTCGTTTTAGTAAGACAAGACTGCTTTTGCGTCCTTCGCAAGGAGGGACGTACGAGCGAACTTTATTGGGCCTTTTTTTCGTCCTTTCGGACGTCGCCTGAAATGAAAACTCTCTCCGAATCTACTCGCGGAGGAGGGACCTTCTTTCACGTTGCTATCGCGCGTGTTCTGCGAGGGTTCCTCCTCCGTGTGTGTGTCTCCCTCTTTGAAGAGGGGCGACGCCGAGTAAAAATAGGAGAATTAACTGTGCTTGTCAGCGTTATGTGGAGCGCCCACGGTGTGTGTGCGACCGATTGCGATGAGCGGCGTGTTACGGTGCGAGGAAAGCATTAATCGTTCACGCTGTTGTCTCTCTAACGGTCGTCCGCCGTACGTCCGTCGATGTTGAGTCCCGGAGCGTTGTATTAAAATCGGCTCTCTGGGGGTGTGTGTGTGTGTGTGTGTGTGTGTGTGTGTGTGTGTGTGTACGCACGCATATCTTTGCGTACGCATTTCTCACTCTAATAGGGAGGGGCATTTGGATATGACGGTGACCGACCATGCTGACGAAGACGTGTAAGGGTCTCGAGGGGCGAGGCGCGACGTATGATCTCTATGTGTTCATATGTCCGCGCCTCTCTTAGTTGATTTCAGTTATTCTCTTTGACTCGATGCTTCGTTGCCTCCTTTCTACCTTCGTGTCTCTCTAAGTACCAAAATTTAGTACCGACAGAGGGAGAGAGGGAGAGAAGAGTTGGAGAGAGAAGAGGGGGGAAAGGTCGAGGATTTTTCCCTTTACGAGACGACCTCAGAGCAGGCGAGATCACCCGCTGAATTTAAGCATATTATTAAGCGGAGGAAAAGAAACTAACCAGGATTTCCTTAGTAGCGGCGAGCGAACAGGA
>NW_027116831.1:2445000-2460000 GCF_024137725.1 Prorops nasuta | reverse complement strand
TTTCTGCCCAGTGCTCTGAATGTCAACGTGAAGAAATTCAAGCAAGCGCGGGTAAACGGCGGGAGTAACTATGACTCTCTTAAGGTCAGCAATGGTGACGGTCGGCTTTCGAGTCGCGTCTGCGCCGGAGACCGATGGAGGGCATAGTTGCTGGGACAGGATGCGAATCATAGCCTCTCCTGGCCAAGTCTAGCTCTTACCTCCTAGTGGTACCGCCGCTAACCTCCTTCGGGAGGGCCGAATAGAGCCTAGGCGAACTAAGGGATTTGTGGGTTGCCAGCCCGCTCGTCCCTAACAGTGTCGGCCCTAAAAGTAAAAAATTGCCTCGGATGAATGATAATGATACTGGGGGGCCCTCAGGCTCAACCAGCCCGACTAACGGCCGGCAAACTGTGAATGAAGTGTCCGAAACCTGTAATTGCAGAGCGCCAGATTGCGGCAAACCCTTTAAGAACGCAAGGGGAAGAGGCGTACACGAACAGCGTATGCACAAAGACTGGTATGATGATTACATGCTTAGAGAAAACCAGCATAAGAGAAGGAGGTGGTGTGAGGAAGAGTCGAACCTCCTGGCAAGACAAGAAGCCCTACTAACCCAGCAGGGGATTAGATTAATGAATCAAGAACTCTTGAAGTTCTTTCCGAATCGCACATTAGAAGCGATAAAAGGGCAGAGGAGAACGCAGGCCTATAAAGATAGGGTCATTGCCTTTATAAGAACGTATGAGGAGGAGGAGGAGGAAGAGGAAGAACAGGAAGAAGTACTGCTGCAGGTTCAATCCTGTCAGGAATTGGAAGTCATTAAAGAACACTTAGTGGCTTTAAAACCGCTTGAGGGCAAAGACTTCCACGTAGAACAACTAAACAGGATATGTGTCAATGCGAAAGCCTGGACCCTGGACCAGATACAAGCGGAGACTGAGCTTTTTCTGCTAAATACCTTCCAACCTCAAGTGAGGAGGGGTATAGAAAGTAGGAGAGTAATATCGATGGCTACACCGTTAACTCGGAGGCAAGCCAGACGGAAAGAGTATGCAATTACTCAGAAAACCTGGAAGAAGAACCCTTGCAAATGTGCCAAAATGGCCTTAAAAGGTAAAATTGTAGCCACAGTACCCAGCAGGGAAGTTATGGTCCCTTTCTGGACAGAGGTGATGGAACGGCAAGAAAGTACTGCGCCGGACATCAATAACCACAGGGAAGTACTATGGAATCTCTTAGACCCAATTAAGGAGGAGGAAGTAGCATTAGCTCAGCCAAAACTGTCCACTTCACCGGGTCCTGATGGTCTCACAAGTAGGCTGTAGAGATCCGTACCAATAGGAGTACAAGAGAGGATATTTAACCTCTTACTACTAACAAAAAGTGTACCCCACCATCTTCTGGAGTCTAAGACAACTCTTATTCCTAAGAAGGAAGGAGAGCTTGAACCTGGGGACTTTAGGCCAATAACGGTGTCCTCAGTCATAATTAGAACATTCCATAAGATACTGTCGCAGAGGATACTTACAAACATCAGCTTGGACCAGAGACAGCGGGCATTCATCCCCATGGATGGAAGCTCTAAGAACATTTTTGAGTTGGACCTGGCGATTAAATATCACAGAACAATGTTTAAGCCGCTGTACATAGCATCAATTGATATAGCTAAAGCATTTGATTCTGTCTCACATAATGCATTAATGAAGACTCTAGACTCGAAAGGTATCCCAGAACATCTTCGAGATTACCTTCGATGGATCTATAGTGAGAGTTTCACTAAGCTAACGTGTGGGGGATGGACATCTAATCCCATTAAGCCTAAATGTGGAGTTAAGCAAGGTGATCCCCTCTCACCAATAATATTCAATATGCTGATGGATAACCTCCTTCGGGAGATTCCGTCTGAAATAGGTGTGGACATTGAGGGTGAGCACATGAATGTGCTAGCCTTTGCGGATGATCTAATATTTCTAGCATCTACACAGGAGGGTTTACAGAAAATGTTAGATATTGCCACGGAATATCTTGGAAATTGTGGACTTAGGATTAACACTGGGAAGTCGTTCACTGTTGCCATCAAGAACGTACCCCATCTTAAAAAGACAGCAGTGGATAAGAATGTGTACTTCTGCTGTCAGGGAGCAAGGCTACCATCGATTAAAAGGTCTGACGAATGGCACTACCTTGGAGTACCATTTACGCCAGAAGGACGCTCAAAAGGAGCTGAAAAGAACCGCTTAAAGCAAGCGCTTGAAATATTAACCAAAGCGCCTCTAAAACCGCAACAGAGACTGTTTGCTCTCAGGGTAGTGGGTACTCCCGAGTCTTAATCACCTCTTGGTACTGGGCAACATAAACCTGGGTTGTCTCAAGAAGCTGGACCGTATGGTGAGGGCAGCGGTAAGGAGATGGCTAGATTTGCCCAAGGATTGTGTGAATGCTTACATCCATGCGGATGCAAAGGATGGGGGGCTGTCTATACCTTCAATGAGATGGATAGTCCCACTCCTTAGGAAGTTTAGGCTACAAAAACTGGAAAACACAGGTACCAGCTGTTCATTTCTAACGATGGAAATTGGAAAGGCTGAGAGACGGCTCCGCGTGGGGCAGGAAGACTTAAGCACAAAAAAGGATATCACAGAGAGGTGGGCTAAATTGCTCCATGAGTCAGTGGATGGGCTGGCGCTCCAAAACTCAAAAAGGATCCCTCAGCAGCACCGGTGGATAACGGAGGGTAACCGATTCCTTAGTGGATCGGACTTTTTGAATTCAGTGAAGCTGCGTATAAATGGACTACCAACTAGATCCAGGATGTCCAGAGGAAGAATCCGGGACAAATATTGCAGAGCAGGCTGCAAGGAAATCGAGACATCAAACCACATAATGCAAAGATGCTATAGAACACACGCAGGAAGAATAGCAAGACACAATGCAGTGGTTAAATACATTAAAAGAAACCTAAAAGAGAGGTACACTCAGGTTGAAGAAGAACCTCACTTTATGACAGCAGAGGGTCTAAGGAAACCGGACCTTATAGCAGTACGGGATGATAAGGCATTAGTCATGGATGCACAAATCATGAGTGACCAAACCGACTTGCGAAAAGCTCACAACAACAAAATTGAGTATTATAAACCGCTTACAAAGGCTATAAAGGAACGCTATAAAACGAAGAGTGTAGAGTTCTCTACAATTACCCTTTCAAACCGAGGGGTCTGGAGTTGGGATTCGGCTAACGAACTTACACAAAAGAAGGTATTGAGGAAAAGAGAACTTAAGATCATCTCTACTAGAGCCCTGATTGGAGGAATCAACTACTTCAGAATCTTCAACCAGTCGACAATGGTAAAAAAGAGAACAGGAATAGGATAAAGAAGGAACAGGGAGTCGGCCAAACATAAGGTGCTGCCTGCCTCACAGGCACAATGTAGCGGAGTTTTTTAGTGGGTCGCTAATAACATCTTTGCAACGCCACACTACCTGGCGATGGGACGTAAAACATCAAAGTCCCCCGGTGTCTGTCTAGCAGATTTTTCTTCGCTATAAAAAAAAAAAAAAAAAAAAATAGCCAAATGCCTCGTCATCTAATTAGTGACGCGCATGAATGGATTAACGAGATTCCCACTGTCCCTATCTACTGGCGGCTAAGAGAGTCTAGAGTGCATCTAGGGCCCACTCACCCATCACAAACCCTAGCTTGGATAAGATGCGGTGGGGGTTTTTCCAGGCCTGCACATCGTCTGTCTTTCACGGAGATAGACATGTGCCTCCCTGGCAGTGGACTTCTCGGACTAGAACCCAACACCTGTCGGTATGATTAGTTTCGAGGTACGGCACGGTGGGGGCCAGTTCACGAACTGCAACCCCTTGTTTAACCGGTATTACATTAACTGTCCCTATCTACTGCGCCGCGTTGGACTTAGGTTTTGCGGTGACGAGGTCGGCTGGACCTCGTTACTGCGGCCTCTGTCAAAAGCAATGCGCCGCAAAGCAATGCGTCGCGATGGACATAGTTATTGCGAAATATCTAGGAGAGCCGTTAATTATGACTATATTTTCCGCCCTTCCCAAAGCAATGCGCCGTGCTGGACATAGGCGTATAAGTGTGTGTGGTGACGTGTAAGCGGACGTGCGAGCGATTACGTGTGTGGGTGAGCGTGTGGTACTGCGCGTGATAAAGTACTGTGTCTGGCAACGATTGGACTTTAACCGAGCCTGAAGCAAAGTGCTCCAGTCTCAATTTTAAGTATGCAAGCGCCTAGAAACATTCTAGTAGAGGACAATAGGCAATCCGGCATAGGAATCTCGATGTAGTATTAGATTTTAAGTAGCGTTAATTTTAAGTGCACCCTCTTCGTAGGACTCTGCTGCGGTAGCGTTTAAGCGCGTTAGTCTTAAGTACGTCCACGCTGTGACCTTGCAGCGTTAGCTTTAAGTGCGTTAATTTTAAGTGAGCCCATGGCACAGGACCATCGATTGCGTTTAGTTTTAAGTAACGAGATGAAGAGAACTTAGTGCGTGCCCCTGGGGCCACGAAAGGACAAGTCGGGAACTGGGCAGCGCAACCAGCTCCCTCATACCGTAAGCGCTCTCCACACTCCAACAACCCTTATTAATGCGCGATAAGGGTACGCTGTGTGGATGCAGTGACCGGGGGTCTGGTTTAACCATCAGACCGCGAGGAATGACACCTCTATAAAAAACACTACGGGCAAGAAGCCCCCTTGCGTTTGCCGTGCAAGGCGACCCGTGTCGGTGGAAAATAGGATCCTGGGCTTTGAGGACGGTGTCGAAGAGGAAGTGGAAAACCCTCGGCAAACGATCCAACACAGGTCTTTGGCCTAGGCTTCAGCTAGACGGGAGGCAGAGTGGCCAGCATCCATGATGTCAACCGGCTTCCGTGCGCGTGACTAGCTTCACCCACGGCACTGCGAGTTGGTTTATAGTGTATAAGTTGTGGGAAGGTCCCCAGAGTCGCTAATGGGGTTGTGTCCCTGCAGTGACGAGGAACCCGAACATATGCGGAGTGCTATGGGCCAGCTATATTTTGTTTATACCCCTTCTCTTGCACCGACAAAGTTCTGTCCACTGCAAGCAGGGTGTAGTAATCCGGTCGAGGGCGGCCATGGGGATAAGCGAAACGAACCTAAAAATTTTTATGGCAACTGAAACGACACAAAAACCCACCGAGATGACAGAGGAAGGCGCAAGTCTCACTAGGGCCATGAGCTGTAGTAGTATACTCAGCACAAGCAGTGACACAAGGAAGAGACCAAGGACGGAGGAGGAAGATATCCCCTCTAACATTAACTTGCAACCAGGCATCATTGAAGCGGAGGTCCTCAATAAAATAGAGGCGATAAGGAGAAACTTTGCCAAAACAGTTAACGAGGATAAAAATAAAATAAGTAGAGCTACTAAGGAGTCGCTAGATATTTTTATAAGTCAAATCTGTGAACTCACACAGAATATCGCAATCGAGAATACGATCCTGAAAAGCGGACTATATCGTAACGGGAGTCAACAGCGGCAGCAGGCACAGACGCTGAAGACCTACGCGAACGTCGCGGCCAGTAAAACCCAGGGAACACTTACCTTGAAAGGGGTGGAGAACAAGAAGATCCGGCACAAGCCGAAATTTGCGCTGGTCGTTAAGCAGACAACACCCGACCAAGATAAGGAAATCAATGCTACCCGGATCAAAAGCATCCTAAAGGATACAGTAAATCCCGTCAAGGAGGGAATAAGGGTAAATAATGTACGCACGACCAGGGCAGGCAACGTTGTGATAGAGGTGGCCGGAAACAATGACCTCCAAAAATTGAAAGACAACAAGGAACTGAGGAAAAAAGGTCTGCAAATTGCGGATCTGGACAGAGACAATCCTAAGATTATCATATACGATCTACCGGCAGAATACAGCGACAAAGAACTAGTTGAGACGATACGAAGCCAGGTCTCGGACTTAGCGAAAACGTTCACTCCGCAACAATTCGCGTCAAAGCTGCAGCCACGTTTTAAAATCGGTAAAAGAGGTCTCGACACAGCGAACTGGGTATTCGAGGTTTCACCAGCACTACGTGCGGAGCTTATAAACAGAGGGCACCTGTACGTGGACTGGAGACGGTGCAGGACCAAGGACTTCTTAAGAGTTAGTAGGTGCTACAAATGCCAAGGTTTCGGGCACATAACAAAGTATTGCACGGCAAAAGAAGACACGTGTGCACACTGTGCGAACCCTCACAGACTTGCGAATTGCGCATCTAAAAATGAACCAGCCGTATGCGCGCCATGTAAACGACGAGGAAAACCCCACGCACACGAGGTGGGTGGGAAAACGTGTGCAACTTATACAACAGCACTGCAGAACCTTATTGATAAAACAGAATATAACGAGCCTTCGCCAAATGACAGGAGTTTAAAGTTGCTCAAGCTAATCTAGGCCGAGGTAGAGTAGCTACAGCTGAGCTAAGGGAAGCAGCCGAAAGGGGAATCTACGACGTCCTAGTGATACAAGAGCCGTATACTGCGTTTGGAAGGGTTGCCGGTTTAGGTATCTCAAACCGCATACTGACTGGTAACATACATGGTGAAACACCCTGGGCATGTATTGCCATAATAAATCCTGACATAGACATACTACACCTCAAGCACTTATCGTCTTCGCACTGCGTGGTTGCGGAATTAATAACCCAATGGGGCTCTTTCTACATCGTCTCCCTGTACTGTCAGCCCTCTGGTAGTATGACTAGCTACCTTCAAAAACTGTCGGCTGTACTGGGATGTCTCCGAGGGAAGCCCATAGTTATCGCAGCGGACATCAACGCCAACAGTCATATGTGGCATAGTAAAATGCAGAACGCCGGGAGGCAAGGTGACAAGTGGGGACTGCAAGTTGAGGAATTCATTGCGGAATGGGGAATCATGGTGCTGAACAAACCGAACAGGCCGTATACCTTTAAAAGTATGAACGGCGAGAACAACATAGACGTAACAATGTGTACATTGCAAGCACTTAACAGAACCTGCAGCTGGGACGTAAACGAGTCCGTCACGTCGAGTGACCATCGAACCATAGAATTTACGTATGGCAATCAGGTAATACGTAACCAAATTGAGTCCAAGAGCTATTGTACAATGAACGCAGCCTGGTCTAAGTTACGAAAGCGTATAGAACTGAAATACAAATGCATCATGGAGGGGATGGACTCTATGAGCGCCGCAACGGTGGCCAGATCTGTTCAGAATGCTACGTGCGAAGCGGTTGATGAAACACTTCGTAAGAGATCCAAACGGGTACGACGTAACCCGTGGTGGACCCCACAGCTCACAGAAACTAAACGTCAAGTAAACCGAGCGCATAGAGCTTACCAACGCTGCCTGGACCCGAACGAGAGGCAGAATTTGAGGGATCAATATCGGTCGCTGCGGCGCATGTACAGCAAGGCTGTGAAAAAACAGAAGCTGGCTAGCTGGAGGGAATTTGTTACTAGGGAAGGCAACCAGGACGCCTTCGGACTGGTACACAAGTTTGTATCAGAGAGGATAAGACCGCAAACGGTACTCAGCGCAATGGGATCCGGAGACAATCAAACCACCAGCTGGGAATCTTCAGCCAGTGCCCTACTAGATGGGCTAGTCCCAGACAACGGCCAGCTGTTACAGGACCTATCACAAATGGACAGAATCGTGGAATTAGGGGAGGATTGCGACTTCCAAGAGTGGACAGCAAAAGACGTACAACGGGCCATCAAATCAGTTAAGCTGGGTAAGGCCCCTGGATTGGATGGCTTACAGCCTGAAATTGTCAAAGCAATTGCATCGCCAAGAATAATAAGAGGCCTGCGTAATGCATATAATAAATGTGCAACAGAAGGCGTCTTCATAAAAGAATGGAAGATATGATCGGTAGTCGCACTCCTAAAAGGTGGTGATAAAGACCCAACATCAACTCAGTCGTACAGACCAATATGCCTATTGCCAATCCTCGGAAAAATCTTCGAGAAACTTATCCGTGATTAACTAGCTACATTCGGGGAAAAACATGCTCTGGCAGCAAAGAACCAATTCGGATTTCGCAGCGGCAAGTCGACAGTTGATGCAATTCAGCATATAAAGGACGGTGTCCAAAACAGCGAAGAACGATATGTGTTAGCAATCCTCTTTGACATCACAGGGGCATTTGATAACTTGTGGTGGCCTTCAATTCTAAAAGAACTAGCCCTAAGGAATTGCCCAAAATGGCTTCTGCGCTTGATATCTAACTACCTGAGGAATAGAGTAGTAAAGATAAAGGGAAACTATGACGAAGTTGCAAAATGCGTCGGAAAAGGGTGCCCCCAGGGGTCAGTACTTGGTCCTGAGCTCTGGAATGTTGTTATGGACAGCTTACTAAGAGAACTACCGCAGAATGAAACAGCGGGCTATGCAGACGACCTTATAATTCTAGTTAAGGGGAATTCCAGAAAGGATCTAGAGGTAAATGGCCATAGTGTAGTTAAAACGGTAGAACAGTGGGCAAACATAAACAACTTGAGATTGTCTAAAAGCAAAACGGAAATGATACTGTTGAAAGGGAAGCTCCAAACCTCAAGAGCACCCACAATCAAACTCTACGATAGCAACATAAAAATAAAAGAAGTAGTAACATATTTGGGAGTCTCCATCGAGCGTGATTTCGGAGTGTTAAGGCACCTGGGGAAGATAAAAGAAAAAGGCCAGGCAGCAATGGCCAAATATGTTAGACTAGCCAAGGCAACATGGGGACTTAACTACCCAGCACTAAATATATTATACAAGGGAATCTACCTAGCTATAGTTACGTATGCCGCAGGGTGTTGGGGCTCGAACGCGGGAAAATCCAGAGTGAGTAGGAAATTAATTAGCATGCAAAGGCTCCCGCTAATCATGATGACCAAGGCATATAAAACAACTTCGTCAAGTGCGCTGCAAGTAATAGCAGGCGCTATACCGCTGGACTTAATGGTAGGCCAAAGGTATGCAATCTCAAAGATAAGGAATGGAGAAGGCTTTGAGTATGGGAACTATACCTACACCGGTGAAGAGGAAGAAGTAAGTGCAATAGCAACTGTAAAAAGAATAACGTTAGAAGCGTGGCAACGCAGATGGGATCAGGAGGAGAAAGGGAGGAATACGTGGGAATATTTTCCAGACGTTAAGGAACGGCTATCATCAGACTGGATAAAACCGGACCATTGGACATCCCAATTCATTACGGGACATGGACTCTTCTCAGCAAAGCTTCATTCTCTTAACTTGGTATCGAGCCCGCTATGTCAATGTGGTGAAATGGAGACATCACAACACGTACTACTAAGCTGCAGTAAATATACAAAAGAGCGCGATGCGTTACAAAAAGCACTAAGCCCGCCCACGGAAATATCCCCAAGACACCTAGTAAAGAAACAGAACTATGACGCGTTTAAGCAGTTCAGTAAAACGGTACTGCAAGCAAGAAGTAAGGAGAATAAGTAGGATAGAGAGACAGATCTTTATAAAAATAAAGTAGCATAGTACACGGCCCTGTGTATATAAAATACCTATGACTCCACCTCCACGTGGTCCCCGCTGGGCAACGCAGAAATGCGGCTAAGCGAGTCATACCCGGAAATCATCACGGGCGGGCCTACTCCATTCAATGATATTTGAAGAGATATAAAACTTCAAACTGAGAATGGGGGTTCTTCCTTGAACGTTTCTCTGGCGGTGGACGCAGGGAGGGTAGATTGCAAACGGTATGGGTCTATGCCCGATGAACGCTGGTCAATCAATGTCCCTATCTACTTCCCTCAGGGGCCTGTTCTCCGGAATAGGTACGGGTGTGGCATGCCCGAGGTAACCTAGCTCGAGGTGTTATCATTAGAACGAATGGGCTCGCTTGCCCCTGATACCCTCGTACGTGCTGCTCTTCAAGCGCACTAGTTGTTGCTCTGTGCACGTTTCCTTCCCGCATAGTGTTGTGAAAGTGGCCCTTGGGCTTTTCTCCCAACTTTTGCGACTGGCGGGCGAGGAGGCGGCGGAGCCTCGACTGGTGGAAGAGTAAGCAGGACTAGAGCAGTAAGCCTAGTTGGTCGGCTGGAAGGGAGAACCAGCTGTTCGACTAGGTGCTCGTGGTTTACGGAACCAGTCCCAGAAAATTTTTTTTGACCCCTTTGTAAGGTGGTTGGGGAAATTTTCTTTACTCTGTCCTCCGGCGCATGTAATGGGTCGGGTGGACGGAAAATTTTCTTTTACGCGCGCGAGCGCGGTTTTCGGCAAGCGGAGCGAAGCGATGCGACGCAGGGCGATGCGGAGCAAAGCAATGCGCCGCTGGGCGAGGCGAAGCAGAGCGATGCGATGCTGTGCGATACGGAGCAAAGCAATGCGCCGCAGAAATGCGGAGCGGAGCAATGCGACGTTGAGCGACGCTGAGCAGGGCAATGCGCCGCTGAGCTTATGGGGAGCAAAGCAATGCGCCGCGTTGGACTTAGGTTTTGCGGTGACGGGGTCGGCTGGACCTCGTTGCTGCGGCCTTTGTCAAAGCAATGCGCCGCAAAGCAATGCGCCGCGTTGGACTTAGGTTTTGCGGTGACGAGGTCGGCTGGACCTCGTTACTGCGGCCTTTGTCAAAAGCAATGCGCCGCAAAGCAATGCGCCGCGATGGACATAGTTATTGCGAAATATCTAGGAGAGCCGTTAATTATGACTATATTTTCCGCCCTTCCCAAAGCAATGCGCCGGGATAGACTTAATGAGTGTGAATGATACGCTAGAGGGTCCTCTGGACCTTGAACGACATTTAAAACCATGTGTAGTGTAGTGTAGCGTTAGATTTAAGTATAGCGTTAGATTTAAGTATGTGCGACATAGAGCAGGCGACCTGAAGGTCCTGAAACAATGCGCCGCGATAGACTCTGTTATAGCGTGGGATCTACTGAAAGTAGGCCCTTACAATAACTACCACTATTCGCCGTACAAGTCCCAAGTGCGTGCGACAAGCGTTGCGTAAGTTTGTGATCACGGATAATGCGTATCCTTAGCTTTAAGGTCTACTTTTAAGCGGTCGTGATTTGCGAAGAGTCTCCTTCAGACCACTACCGAGCTATAACAATGCACTACATCAAAGTGGTTTCAGCGATATCGAGGGGTCTTCATAAATCGCTGCTTAGCATTGCGAACAATGCGCTGCGATGGACATTGTCCACAAGTAGCGTGATGCGGAGAGGAAAAATTAGGCCAAACAACAACGTGGCACCAAGAGAGACTACTAACTACATATCTCAGTAGTCAAAGGTCACGACAACGGGATACCCAGATGACCAACACTGCTCCCTACAAGGAGATGTGCGGTTCGACCTTAAGGTCGTGAAGGCCACTCTGGTCCCCGCGTCGTGTTGCAGCCGGTGTGGCGCACCGCCTTACCAAGGTAGCCTTTACGTAGGATGAAACAGAAAGCTGGACAGGCAGAACAGTTGAGAAATCCTGTTCGAAGCCTAGAAGCACATGCCTAATCAGGGAAGGTGCATGATGTAATCAGCCCCTGGATCTGTTGACTAACCTCGATCGGGAAAGGTGTAAAGGCAAGCTGTTTACGAAATGAATATGATGAATAACTCAAACATAAAAACAAAATCAAAAATAGTGGTAACGGGAGAACAAAGTGAAAACGACAATAGGAATGATGACAAAATGGACACGGAAGTTGTAAATGAACCTAATAACGATAGTCCTGCGAATCTACCCCAAATTCCGACAGTCTGTGATCAGCAAGAACAACATCAACATCTCTTGCCACCTGCGATACAGGGTATCAGAGCAAGGACCAGCAGCGCCGGTAGTCACTTCTCCGACAGAAGCTTCGAGTCATTATCCAGCAAGAGAACAAGAGAGGAAGACGATCTTGATCTACGCCAAGAATTTGGCATACTAAGAGATCTCACAGGGATCAAAGGAAAATTGGATAAGCTTCTGTCGCACCCGAGCACAAGAGTTACCAAAACCGAAGCAGTAAAAATTTTCGGGATTTTCGATGAGGCATGCGAACAGATCAGCATGCTTGCAGTTGAAAATGCCAAAATGAAAGGCGAGATCTCAGCTCTAAGAGGAACGAAAAGAGCGCGTACTGTACAGCAACCATCACTAGCGTACTCCGATGTCACACAGAATAAGAAACGCGGCCCAGCATTCCCGCCTCTGGAATTCAATGGGGGAATTAAAAGCAACGCGAAGAAGAAGGATAAGATCAAGCCACGAGAAAATCACTCTGTGATCATATCACCGACAGAGGACGCAAGCGCCGAAACCCGAAAATGCATTAAGAAAGCCCTCATGAAGGCTGTTAACCCCGTTACGAGCGGTATCAGGATAACTAGAGTGAGGGAAACAAAGAACGGAAAAATTCTACTGCAAACTAACTCTAAAACTGACCTTAGTAAGCTTATAGGGAACGTCAACTTACCGACTGTCGGACTCCGAGCTGAATTACCCAGTAAGAGACCCCCTAGAGTGATCGTTTACGACATCCCTGCGGACATGAATGAGACAGAACTAACTGAGGCAAATTATCAGCAGAATATCCAAACCTTTAATGGAATGACGAAAGAGGAATTCCTTAAGTCTTGTTCTCCGAAATTTAAACTAGGAAGGCGAGACAAAGAAACCGTACACTGGGTTATAGAATGCACCTCATCTCTGAGAAATATGCTAAGAGAAACGGGAAAAATTTTCGTCTGCTGGTCGCGGTGCAAAGTCCTCGACTTTCTTTCTGTCTCAAGATGCTTTAAATGTCTGGACCTTGGCCACATTTCAAAGCACTGCAAGCGCCAGCTGGACACCTGTACACACTGTGGTCTAGAAGGGCACAAGAAAGATGTCTGTACTAAATCTGGAGAGGACAAAGTTTGTGGACTCTGTCGCAGGAATGGCAGACCGAGCACCCATCCATTCGACGACAAAAATTGTCCATCCTATTCTGCAGCAGTGGAATGGAACAAGTCAAGATCTGACTATGGCTAATAGTCGGACCCTGAACATAGTGCAACACAACCTAGGACACGGAGCTACAGCATCAGCCGAAATCAAGGAATACATGTCTGAAACAGGCGTTAACATTGCACTACTTCAAGAGCCATGGATCAGAGAACATAACATATGCGGTCTTGGCACATACTCTAACGCCATAATTAGGGGTTGCGGACCATCAGAAGATCCTCTAGCATGCATTGTGGTAACAGGTAAGAACTGCGACATCACTGTCCTGAGCCATCTCAGCAACAGTTTCTGCGTGTGCGCCGAAATAACTTCTGCTTCTACGTTGCTTCAATGTATTTCAAACCGTCTCTTAACATAACACCTTTCATACAAGCGCTGCGAAACATAGGAAAAGAGCTGAAAGGAAAAAGAGTGATAGTAGGGGCAGATGTCAACGCAAAATCGCCACTCTGGAACTCAAGGATCCTCGATAAAAGAGGTGAAGAAATGGAGGATTACTTAGCAGGATCTGACTGGATTCTGTGGAACCAACCTGGCAACCCTACAACCTTTCACAGCACAAACGGCGACAGCAACATTGACATCACACTAACATCACCCAGCATGTCTTCCTCTTTCGGTGCTTGGGCTGTTCTGAGCGGCATAACGCGGAGTGATCATAGAGTCATTCGGATTAGTTTGAAATCCTCAGAACATGCTCCCCAAATAGCGCTACCAAGATTCAATATTAAAAGAGCCAATTGGGTAAGGTTCCATACCCAGACAAAGCAAAGCTTGTCCTCTAGACTATCGAACATCCCATACACTGACAACCTGGATGAGGAAGTTGACTGCGTACAAGACATCATACTCAAGTCGTGCCGAAACGCAATACCAATGAAGAAGAGATTTAAACAGTCAAAGAGCTGGTGGACAAGTGAACTAACCCGAATGAAGCGAGAGGTCAACATGGCCCGACGGAAATATCAAGATGCCAAGAAACGAGGGAATCAAACCATCAAGGACAATTTACAAGCGAGATATCGCAAATCTTTAAGGGAATATTCCCTGAAAATAGGAACCACAAAGACCAAGAGTTTCAGGGACTTCGTCACAACGAAAGGCAACCAGGATGCATATGGACTACCCTATAAAATAATCCTGGAAAAGATGAGCACGGACGAAGTATTTCACAGTGTCAAAGCGGAACAAGACTGGACGGGAAACTGGACAAGCACTGCTCGGGCACTCCTTGATAATCTCATTCCGGATTGCCCCAATGAGGATCAAAAAGATCTGCAAGCACTATGTAATGAGTATGAAAGATTACGAGACAAAGAGTTGACTGCAGAGAGATGGACGCAACAGGAAATAAAAAGCGCTATCGGACGACTAAGAAACAAAAAAGCCCCAGGTAAAGACCGGATTGAAGTAGAGATGGTTAAAGCAATGTCTGAAACTGACGAATTTATAAGAGTACTACAAGCCATCTACAATAGATGCCTGAACGAGGGAGCATTCCCGTCAAACTGGAAGACAGGGACGATAAAAGTACTACTTAAATCTCCCGACAAAGATGTAACTAACCCAAGATCGTACAGACCGATCTGCCTATTACCGGTATTATCGAAGGTCTTCGAAAGACTTATCCGGTACCGCTTGGAGAAATATATCCTCCATACTGCATTTGCTTCAACAAGACAATACGGATACCGAGAAGGAAGATCGACCGAGGAAGCCATCTGTGATCTGAGGAGATGTGCCGATAACAAAGACTACAAATATTCGTTACTAATCCTCTATGATGCTACCGCAGCATTTGACCTATTATACTGGCCATCAGTCCTGGCAGAACTAAACAAAAGGGGCTGCCCGGTAGACCTCCTCCGGCTGGTCAGCAGCTACCTAGAAGACCGCACAGTTGAGCTTACCTCACGCTACGGTCAAGTCAGGAAAAAAGTAACTAGGGGCTGCCCTCAGCCTACTAAGGCGACTTGAAGCTGCGGGCATCCAGTGTTTTGCCTATGAAGATGATCTCGCAGTAGTTGT